>NW_014040367.1:55048-68568 GCF_001186125.1 Sphaeroforma arctica JP610 | reverse complement strand
TATATATATATATATATATATATATATATATATATATATATATATATATATATATATATATATATATATATATATATATATATATATATATATATATATATATATATATATATATATATATATATATATATATAGTGTCATTTGTAGTACAAACTCCCCATGTGCAAACCAGATGAATAATCTACACCATGCCCAAACCCGTTGAGACACAGGCATATCCAAATTCCTGAGTTTACGTGTAAGCAATATCGCGTCGATATCACACAGCTTTGCATAGTTAATACATCAAGTAGAGTGAATGGACAATGTGAAATCCTCGTGGATGTGAACATATACCGCAGGATGTAAAAACATATATGACAAGGATTTGTGCTTAAGATGAATGGTCGGCTCCATATAAGATTAAAGCTCGCTACGATGACATATCAGTATGAATTTAAGCACAAATACCCATATACCTCATCGAACCAACACAGTTCTTAGACAATTTCAACTTTAGCCACTAACTCGTGCATGTAGGTAATATAATTGGGATGCAACTCTCCACATACAAAAGACATTTCACTCTCACTTCCATACTTGTTTTTCTTCAGCACAGGCGTCAATCTAGGTAAAACATCTCTCGCCCATTTCGTTCGCGCGTAGTTCTCATTCCCCACGCTTCTCTCGTCTTCCTTCAGAGCCCACGATGTGTTTAATCTTATGGTCCATAGAAGCGAGTCCATTGTGCAACCAACGTACGACATCCACATCTGATACTCTGCTCGTCCCTGAAGGCATCAACATACATGAAAAAGGTTATTGGTGAGTACGGACGCCGGGGCTTTATTCGAGATGCTGTTGGGTGCAAAAGCCGCACACAGCTAGCACGAAAGATTTATTCAGAGTACTGTTGTGTCCAAAAGCTCGCAGATACACTACAGGGTGCAGGGTGCTACAAATGAAGTGTATGAGAGAATACACAGGCAATTGCAAGACTAAGCAGCACAACTCAGTAGCTCACATTCACACTTTGAGATGACTAGATATGCAACCGAGCTTGATCACATTTGTCCACACAATCACAGAGTAGCGACAAGGTGTAATATAAAGAGTAGGGACCTGATGTGTTCGTGAGACAGTACAATACTACCTTGATGTCCGTCATAGGCGGGGATAGCGGAACATCTGGTGTCATCTCAACCAGCCATTGTATAATTGCCGTTGCCTCGACAATACGGACTACTCGTGTTTTGTCTGCTTCACCTTTAGTGTTGTCTGTGATCTCTAACATCGGCACGTATCTGTAGACACAAATTTTATAAATACACAGATACGGTGTACGATAAAGCTCGGATTTGATAATATTTGAACTATGTTGCAAGCAACTATAAGCCGAGCGGCTTACCACAGAACGCATACACTTTAATGTTCCTTTGAATCACAAACTAGAATTCATACTATGAATTTAGTTTATTACCAATATTTACTGCAACTTGATGAACTATATAAAATTAAACGTGTTGAGAAGGCAAATAAAGCCAACAATAATAAAAAGCCTGGATACTCGAGCAGATAGTCGGGTGCAGTATATACTTGCCGTCTCACACCTCACTCTGGTAATAGGCACAGATTGGCACACAGCGTCAACCTGAAGTATACCCAGATTGGCACACAGCGTCAACCTGAAGTATACCGTTGAATATGAATCAACACGCACATACGTACCTATCTGGACACTTCTGTACATATTCGGGTGCAAAGTGTTCTTTCTTCATTACATTGATCTCAGTCATCTCCAGAGATATTCCCAGCTCAGCAGCAGCCCATACAACGCGATTGGACCGCAGACCAGGCATATGATACAAGCGCAACGTAAATTCTCTCAACGACATGGCGAAGTAACTTAGTAGTGTGAGGACGCTGTCACGTATTACATGAAAATATGTACTGTATGTATGCATTTAAATATGTGTACAACTGTACAAGTGTACATATATGTGCTAAAATACATATTTATATTTGCTTTTAGAAAAAGGTAAAATTGATGACGTCGTCGTGACATTCCATGACATCACTCCCCAAAAAAGGAGTCATTACGTGTTTTGGCGGCTCATTCGTAGGAACATAAATAACTACTGCACGTGCACGTCCCCACCTAAACAAAACTGTCTGTATGTAACGGTGTGTGCCCACAATCGAACTGAGCTGCTTTCGTGCAGTATATAAACTGGCTATCCACCGTGGTATGTGTATATAGTCAATCTAACTACACACTCTGGTCTAACCACGTGTACATACATCTCAGGGTATACAGCTGCTATCGTATATTGAATGGGCTATGCAGAGTGACATGTACATAAGTTAATATAGCCAGTTCAATTTTATTTTTTTGAATACTTATACTATCACCTCAGAAGCAACACAGTACCGATTCACAGCTAATCACGACCGTACCTAGAGTACAGTCACATACTATTGAACGTAGTAATCTATTAACGTTTTTATCCTACGTGTCTTCACACAGCAGCACCCCACGATGTCAGCTACACAGCACATTACACGAGGCATACCACGTACAAGCACAAGCCTAAACACGCTAGTACGGACTCACATCACTGCGTCATTGAAAAACACACACGCAAATACATATGCATACACACGTACATTTGGAAATGAATATACACGTACGTTCACCAGATCGTATAGTTGTGCAAAATTGCATAGAAAGGACTATCCCGCGTACGATGTGATTGTTATAGGAGGTGGTCATGCGGGCACTGAAGCGGCATCGGCGTCGGCGCGAACGGGTGCGAGGACTGCGTTGGTTACACACAAGATCGAGTCTATAGGTAAAAAAATTTCTAATACATATACGCGCATGTATGCCGTTGTCGATCGAAGCTTTGAAGTAGTACATACGGAGAGTATATCTCGGTATTGAAGCGGACCTCATTTTTATCAGACCACTACGAATTTGCAGATACGGTAATAGCCCAGAATAGTTCGTATATTGCTGATCATAGTATACTGAAGTTGTGTTTTTTTTAGTCTGTCGACTGGCGCGACATTTATCGATCTGAAGATAAGCATTCGTTGTTCATGAGATCTGTAGTATACATATTAGGATACATTGCTGCCTCATCCATATATGTCTATAGGACACATTACTGGTTTCTCGTGCACCGGGTATTCTCCTGCGAAGTGATTGTTGTGGCTTCAATCATAACCTTCCAAACAAAAACCTTATACAACGCCCCTGTTTACTTTTAAACAAGAGTATCTCGTGCACAATAGCTGTGTCTCGCAATATATAACCACGTTAGGCGTATCTGCTACAAGTATATTCAGTTGCTGGGGCAACTACGCAGACATTCGGGTTACAGAGACTGGTCTGGCAGACCAATGGAGGCAACTGTTGCAACGTTTTATCTTGCCTACATACTACATTATACGTAGTACACACTCACCAGGCACACATGCGCAATATGTACTAAACATACTCCCACTATCCACCTGCAGGCGAGATGTCGTGTAATCCGGCATTTGGAGGCATTGGGAAGGGTACGCTGATCAGGGAGATTGACGCCTTAGGTGGAGTGTGTGGCAGGGTCTGCGACGAAGCTGGTATCCACTTTCGCATCCTGAACAGGCGGAAGGGTGCTGCGGTGCAAGGTGTGATTAGTGTCTACTTTGGTTTGTATCAGTTAAGAACAGATATACCTAGACTAAGCGATTGACGTACTTGTCTAGACATATAGACTCGGGTGATCGACTATGCACAATCTGGCAGTTGGCCTGCATGAGATGTTTGCTTGTTATGCGTCTGTATTGCTCATGTGCAAATCTAAACATTGAATGTGTGACTGGTTGACGTGGTTTAGTCACAAATACCTTTTTTTTGCGTTTGCATATGTTGCTACGTACGAATTAATGTTACGTGCCGAGGTATTCAGACCCACTTTTGATAGACAGCCGACTTTTCTGGTCCAGTACGTTCAAGTTTCTTCCCACTCCGCCAGTTTATCTGCCATGTAAACTGATATCGGCGTAGATTCCTCCCTGTCACCCACCTATTTCTCGCATTCTACTCACAGCGTCCTAATTTTATTCAAAGCGTCCTAAATTTACTCTCAGCTTAATCGTACACATATTACGGCATGTATTCCAAATTGCTCATTATATCCCAATTGGTATACATTTTAGGGCCCCGCGCCCAGATCGACCGAGACATTTATCGCAAGGGTGTGCAGAAGGAGCTGCTCACGAACACACCCAATCTGGACATCATAGCGGTTGGTGTGGATGATTTGGTAGTGGATCGCTCGTCAGATCAATTACGGGTCACTGGTGTAACCCTGGGTACGTGTATGCAGGTGTATAGCTATTACCAAGTCTACTCCTTATCCGGGTTGTGTAGGGAGAGCTTAGAGCAGATCTACGCTTATGTGTCTATTTATACACGAGCATAGTAGAGCGATTTCAAAACCATCGTATTTTGAAGTGGAGTGAGGCTATGTTATACTGTCGATAGCGAATATTTGCTGGCAGTCCATTGAATACTATACACGCAGGCGCACACTCACTCCCCACCTGTAGTCGGGGGCCCAAACTCGTAGTTGAAGAGTGCACAGTGGTCTGTCTGCGCAGTGGCAGGTGAGCTGATCACTATGTGGGAGTGTACTACTCAGTCAGTGAATGGAACATGTGTTTTAAATGCATACACACTCTACCCGGTATACCAGCACAAACATGCCTTGACATACACATGTCTAGGACAATGCAGGTTTGATAGACAAACGTATATACATGCCACAATGAGTTGTTCGAGTTATAAACATGAATACATGATACTATTAGCTAAGAACGCCCTCTACCATATGTATCACTCAGCCGATGGATCTCGCGTTTCGTCTAAGGCCGTCATACTCTCGACGGGGACCTTCCTCCGAGGGATGATCAACATTGGCGAAAAGTCTTATGAAGCCGGTCGATTGGGAGACGCACCCGCAATAGGGCTGGCAACATGTTTATACGACCTCAGATTCAACATGGGCAGATTGCGCACAGGTACAGCACTAGTATGCTTCATTCCGTATCCGTGCACCTGTGCTACACTACGATTAAACGTGTTCTTGGTGGTGACAACTGCGTAAGTCTATGGACATGTGGGGCGTCCTGCGAGCTCGTGTCTGTATCTTGATAGTCGAGCGGCACGCATGCCATCGTACGCAAACCTAAGCGCATAGATGAGCTGTCAGATATGTAGCTGAATGCGACACCTCGGCGTTTCTCTACGACCACATGCAGGTACCCCTCCGAGACTTGATGGCAAAACAATCGATTTCTCTGGACTGGAAGCACAGCCAGGGGATGACGAGCCCATCCCCTTTTCGTATCTAAACGACACTGTCACACACGCGAACAATCAAGTACAATGCTACATGACACACACCAACGAGGAGGGGCACCAGATTGCACGCGATACGTTGCACATGAACAGACACGTCACGGGTGAGAGCAAAGGGCCCCGCTACTGCCCTAGCATAGAGTCTAAGGTGCGTAGTACAGTACATGTGTTTATACAAATGGCGACAGATTGAATTGTTCCCTTGTTGCTCTGTTGTATTAATGTGCTCGTGTATGTTGGCTTACAAATCGGTTGTGTACACATCAAATTTACTGTATCGATGCACCTGTGACTCTGGCGCTGTTACAATTTGTTCTAACAGCCATACCACGCACAAAGACAACACCATACTTCTGTTTCTGAAATTAGTTAGGCGAATGCATATTGTACCGAAAATAAGATAGCGTAAAATCATATCTATCTATATATATATATACCTGCACGGTACATGCTGCTGGCATTGTATCGGTACCTGTGCTGCTCAAAATATATTAGGACATTCTGTAATTTGCTAGCGATAAAATACCCGATCCACATTTTGTTGCATTCAAGATCACCGACAGCACACCAATACTAACGACACAGCGGTTAATTGCGCAGGTGTTGCGATTCGACCGGCCTCGACATCAAATATGGCTAGAACCAGAAGGACTGTCTAGTGAACTAATCTATCCCAATGGTATCTCGATGACTATGCCAGAGGAAGCGCAGGTAAGTAGATATGCTTGATATGCGGTTACGTGCATGGTGTTTAGGCATTCGAATAGGTTATAGAGAAAGAGAAATCATGTGTAAGATGTCGATATACAATTGGCAATATATGCTCATTTCCATTTTTGCTTTATGGTTTGAAGCTCATGCATTGAGTAGCGGAACCCCGTAGTAAATTCTCGAAAGCTTTAGTATGGCTTAGCACTGTATAGGTATAACTCGTGCGTTTCCACATTGCTATAATATGTACAGTGTCCTGGTTGAACATTTAGGCTTCTCCTCGTCTACCCCATCTACCCGTTATCAAACGTGTATCCAAACATTTTGAGCCACTAGTATACTGTCCCTTAGAACACTGTCCTATCGCAGAACCTGGAGTCTGGCTTTGTCTATGTCTACATATTGACCTTTCTCTCGAACCATCATACTACCACAGGAACGATTCATTCACACTATAGTGGGACTCGAGAACGCTAAGGTAGTTCGTCCTGGTTACGGAGTAGAGTACGACTATGTTGACCCCAGACAACTGTACCCCTGGTTGGAAACAAAGCTTGTCGGGGGCCTGTATCTGGCAGGCCAAATCAATGGGACTACGGGATACGAGGAAGCTGCTGCTCAGGTGTGCTGTGGTTGTATTGTCGACTTTGTATATCATAAGCCGTTACAAGTTCAATTGTATGTATTTATAGATCTGCACATGTTTATAGATATATATATATATTGCATGCAAATATAAATACCGTGTACAAGTATATATGCCTGTATATGAGGGGTTGTCTTGGCGGGGGAAATCATTGTAAACACCAGTCTGCCATTAGATTGTGCCGCAATGGCTGTGAATATATACATCACTTCAATGAGCAAGATGTGGGCTTGGTTGGGGTCCATCGAGTTAGGGAATGTGCTCATCAACATTCGATCGATTAGTTGGATGACTTGTGTGAATTTATATTCTCTCTTGTAGTCGCTCGCTGTGTCAGAGCAGAGAGTTTATCTAGAGACTGCACAACACGTGCTACACATCGACGCGTCCTCGGAAGTGTTGACGTCTGTGACATCCACATACCAGTTTATGGTGTCAAGATTTGATACTGTCGATGTTCCACTCGATATTAACTATTGTTATCTTATGCATGTCATACTGATAGGGCATCATTGCAGGAATCAATGCCGGATTGATGACTCTGTCGACACGCAACGCGAAGGCCATTGATGCGGCCAACAGCGCAGGTACGTATGAATCCGGTTGTGTATGTAAAAAGAGTTTTTGCTGTGGTAGTAGCGGTATACGTGCAGTGCTATTCATTGGCATATGTGAATAATACTAACTATGGTGGTGGGTTGTCATATCTCGATGTCAGTTGATAAAAGCTCGATGTTAGGAACAGGCATTCCGATAGAAATACAGACTCCACTATTCAACTCTCCTCCACTCCCCTGTAGAACCATGATGACACGCCTGCAAGTCCAGTTAACAGCAATACACACAAACGACGACATGCGCGATTCTATCCATATAGTACATGGCATTGATTAAAGTACGTACCCACTCATCCCATACAACCACGCAGATTTGTCTGCAAGTATTACAAGCACAAATCACGAAGACGGAGAATGGGCGCCTTTCATAGTCGACCGGTCGGAGGCCTTTATTGGAGTGCTGATTGACGATCTGGTATCACAGGGTGTCAGTGAACCGTATCGCATGTTCACCTCACGAGCTGAATACAGATTGCATCTTCGCGCAGACAATGCCGATTTGAGGTGCGTGTATTGTAAGTGTTGTTTTTCTTTTATGCGATCGTTATATTTTGTGGCGAGAGAGTTCAAGGTTTGCTCAGATAAATAGGATTCGCACATACTGCGAGTCGGATGCTCAGTGAAAACTCAATGTGTATAATGCGCTCTCACGCACTCGATAGGATGTTTGTTTACACCAGGGCCTATAGATTGTGAGTTTGTTGCAAATTTGGATCAAATTTCCGTTTATAAAGCAATCGCAATGCTCTTGATGTGTGTATAGCCATGTAATAGGTGTCGGTGTCGTCAAGAAATGAATTTATTCTGTTGCATAGTACATCGGTAGATTGGCAAGCCGAACATGCTCTCTGCTGGTAGGGATTGTAGCACATTATCTAACATGTGCATGGTATTCTACTTGTTTCACATCAGGTTAACAGAGAAGGTCAATGCAGCTGCACCGGGTGTTGTCTGTGACGAACGTCTGCGTAGAGTTCGGAATGTGGTGGGGAACATGGATAAGTCCAGGGCTCTATTGCAAAGTATAATCAATACCCCCAATGTTTGGGGCGACCTGCTTGAGGTGAGACTTAACATGTCATCATTTGTACTCTTCTTGTTATGAAGATGTGCAAGTGATGATAATTCATACTGAAACATGGTCCTGTCATAACAAGAATGTGGGGGTTTGGATTGTTATTGGTGGATGTCCTTTCTTAAATGAAAAAGAGATTTGATGACCATGAGGCAAAACTGGGTCTACAAAGTGTAGGCCTCCTGTTAGTCTTCGTACACATAGTTTTGAAAAAATAGATGTGTGTATGTCCCGCAAATGTGTATATCCGTAAACTCCCGCACATATTACTAAATATCTGATGTCTTTCATCAACGTCTGCAATTGTAAACTTGCGGTCGCATATCACATAGAAATTTGTAAGATTCAAGATTTTATAAAAATACATAATATCGTATGTGTGGGCTGTAAGATGTGTCTGTATTCTCTTTTTATCACGTTTGGCGGATTTATGGAGATTTGACCACCTGTATTTAATTGTTGTATATTAGTGCATCATATACATACACGTGCGTTTGCGAGTGGACCTTTCTGTGTGATTTCACGTATGTAGCACATTTTCAATTGCCAGTACATTTCATCGAAAGTAACTATTGCCTTACCCTGTGTTAATTGTCTGTAGATCAACATGAGCCAAGACGGTAAGAAGAGGTCAGCTTTCGATATGCTCTCGTTTCAAGGCGTCAATATGGCACTGCTGGGGGAGAAGGTATGGTACTTATCAGCACAAACGCTCCATATATGTGGACATATACGTATATATGTAGACACTTGTGACTATATGCGAGACTACTTGTAAATTTTGATATAAACATTAGTAAATGATTGCATAACCATAAATGTACAAACTTACACGCATATGACAAATCCGCTTGACACACACCAGTAAATATTTGTGTGTTCAACTCGTGTGTGACCAGTTTTGGTCCCTAGATACCGTACGGAAAGGATGATATGTTTCAGTGCACAGGGATATGTATGCGCTCTGTTCGCTCTTTTAAGTTAAACGCTCATGTCCGTTGTTGCTATGCGTAAAATTATTTCACTAAATACGTATGGAATACTTTTAGTCGAAGTCTGTGATGTATGTGTTGTGCTTTAAAATATAGCATCTCATAGTTAAATCTAGCAATGTTGCAATTGAATGTCTTAGAGCTAGCATAAAAATATATCGGTGTATGTGGTCATAACGATTTCCTGAATGCTAGATAGCTGTATGGTTTACCGGCCATATGCGTGCAATAAATTTATAGGACTCGGATGTCTGTGTGTGGCAATTAGCCGCCTACATCCTCAACAGAAGGTTTGCTTTCCAGTTGCACTGTCGAGTGATTCACATCCTCGCAATTGTCATGGTAGACTGCTGGCCTCACATACGCTTAACTTTCTGAGTTTCATATTTGTCTACACGATTATTGCTGCATAAGTGTACACGATATATCATTCTTATATTGCACATATGTGATTGCGCGGGGGATGTTGGTCATGCATATTTTCTTGATATCTACGATAGCCTACTCATCTACAGTATGTTATGTGTAATATACTTCATATATCACTCGGTAGATACCGGCTGTTAAGGAACAGTGCGATGCGAGTGTATGGGAGCGCATGGACATAGAGGGATCATACCTGGAACCGCTTGCGCGTCAACAAGCAGATATCGACACCTTCAAGAAGGACGAACATTTGGCCATACCCCACAATTTCGACTTTTTGAGGTAACGATCAAAATTCTGTGTGCGGATAGATATTTGTTTCCTGTGTTTGAATATGTGTTTAAAGTGCAATATTGACTATGTGCTCAAACATGCGATTGGATTTTCACTTGGGTCGGTCAACTCATTTTGATCACCGCAGATTACAAAATTAGATATGGAGGAACGTCATGTGCGCTAGTTCGTGAATACGGCGATTGATTCCGTCAATACATCACAGGATCGAATACATGCTGATTAGTGTAGTTACTTTTGCATGGGTATCGTGTACTCAGTCCTGCTTATGGGTTAGTGCCTTGGTGAACACGTCCACGTTTATGATACTCACATCATCATTCGATACTACAAAACTATTCCATATATCACAACACAACCTCTTATGGCGATTGGTTGTGGTCTCCTACGCATCTCTGAGTGTGTGCTATACAGTGTGCACTCTCATTGTACTTTCTCATGCCGTTGCACTGAGATTCCGTATGTAGTACTTATTGAGTGCTACACAAATAAGACACCATGTGGTATATTCTCATGCTCTGAAACGCTGTTTCTTCCTGTATAGCTTGCCGTTCCTCGACATGGAAGCCAAAGAAGTTCTGAACATGGCACAACCGTTATCGCTGGGTGCCGCATCGAGAATACCCGGTATCACCCCCACACATCTGATCCAAATGCTCAAGTACATAAGCAATAGCAAGCACAGATACCGACATGTGAAGAAAACTGAGACCAGTACACGGGCGGTATCGGTGGAGGCATAGGAAACGTACACATCAGTGTTATGAGGAACCGATCTGTGGAAACTTAAGACTGGCACACAGAGGGTAACAGTGGAGGCACAAGAAAAGATGTACGGATAAGGAGCTAAGGGTTAAGACCGAATCTACCCCGCACATTCGATCCGGATACGATTACGCCAGAATAACAAGCACAGACGCCGACATGTGAAGAACGCTGAGACCAGTACACGGGCGGTATCGGTGGAAGCTTAGGCAAGATGAAGGGCACGAACCTGATTCAGATACTCGAGAACATCAGCAGCGGTAAGCACAGACAAAGCCTAGTTTGGTATCTACTGGCGATGGCGAACAGGACTACCACACAAAGCGCGAACAATGCTCCCAATACATCACAAACAGAACAGAAGTTAGGTTGAGGCACATTCTACGACATGTGGAAGCCGAGAGTATAACCCAGTATTAGGTGTAGGCGTTGTTGCGTTATTACGTTGTTAGGTCGTGTAGAGTTCAAAATCGGGGTTGAGCTTGGAGTCAAACATACGCATCTGCTGCAAATGCTCACGTACATTACAGATAGTAATCACAAAATCATCCGGCATGCGAATAATATCATCCGAGAGACATCTTGGAACCGGTGTCGCAGGGTCCATCCACTTCCAATCTCAGAACTGCACCCACCTAACTGCGTCAGGTAGTAAAAGAACAGAAACCGGCTTGGAAATAGAAGCGTCGGGTGTGTCGCTATGGGCGCATCTGTAGAGGCATAGTTCTAACGGCTTGACATACGGAATATTATTGCTACTGTCTGCTTCACTACGTTGCAGTCCATGTGCCTAGCGGGACACAACGAATTATTGATAGGGGCACATCTATCATTTATGAGACTTCTTTTTGCTGACCTCCACTTACTAGGCTTTGGTGGAGGCACTGGTGAAGTGGTGTGTTATTCGTGATTCTATGTTGTTGTCTGCCCGACACTGTTGGGCTCAAAGTGTCGAGAGGGCCACCATCGAAGCAGTAGTAGAGGCACAGATCAAGATGTGTCTGGCCAGAGAGCGGTTCTAGGAGTCTGCCTACCAATTACTGCGATCATGATTGCGTACGGGTGCCAGGTTATGCAGCCCATTGTCTCTGGATCTCAAATAGTGGATATGCGGGAAATGTTTTCTTATGTATACGTCATTCTCATAGATGATCATAACCCACTCATATATGGAAGGTATGAGAAAGTTTTTGACATGTGATGTGAGAGTATCTGTGACATACTTATCTGGGGCCATACGTACAATTGGAATATGACATTTTGTGTGCCTGGTGACACACTCAGCAATAGTAGGCACCAATGATCACATAATAAAATACTTGTGAAATACTAAGATACCGGTATCACTGACTTTTGACATTTTGTATGAGCTGAGATTTCCAAATCAATATCAATGATCAGCACGAATTAGCTCAGATTTTAAATCACTCCTAGCCACTTACCAGTAACAGATAGATGTGTGAGGGTAAATCTCAATGGGCGAGGTCAAATTCTATATCAGAGGTTCTTGAATGGGTTGAACACCCACCCTCTATTGCTTCCATATTGCTTACCACAGATCACGGAGAGTACTTTTATACTGCTCCCTACTGACAACAATGAGGTTGTATATGCATTTTGTACCAACAGAAATGAATATGAGCGCATTCATTCGCTTCGCTAGGGCTTGAACTTCATCGCCTACTCTCACCTTCCAGATTTGTTATATCTGTACTACCTATAGTCTCTATAACTCCCGTTTCTACCATCAAAATTCACCTTAATATTTGCGAATACGATTCAGGCGAGCGTTTACGATCGTACTCGCCAAACTGCGCTTAGCGATGAAATTGTCAACACCATACTATTTGATTTGCGCATACAGTTAGCACTAATTTATCGATTGCGTGTCATTGCAATACTTCCTATACGAGTTTTGCGCATGTAGCGCTCGTTTATTATTTAATATCCGAGTTATTATGTGTCATCTAGGAGGGCAATCCACGCAATCGGCACCTGACGTCCTCTCATATTCCCTAGCGGCCTGTTGATAATAACAAGGTGTGATACATAATTCTATCATGAGAACTAGATGAGGGCTTAAAGACAATACAGCAAACACACTTGTGCGTGTGAAATACGATGCCCCAAGGTATATTTAAGCTAGATGCACTCGATACATGACGAAAGCAATCGAAAGTGTGTAAAGCGACGATATACTATGTCGCATAATTTAACGGAAACAAGTTGCCATCGATGTCCATGACACACAAGCTACCAGGCCAAGCATCATATGTACATCACAGACTATCACTGAGAGGCACCTGAGGCAGTTTCTTAGCGACGCGCAGAAAATGCAAAGAGTGTGGTACTCTATAGGAGCAATTGATGTACATAATGAAAGATAGTACAAATTAAACCTCCTACTAAGTGGTTGATGACAACACTAAGTGACTGCAAGGCGAAGCCAACAAGAGCGCAATTCTAATCTTTGCGAGACCATTGTCAGCGCCAACTCCAAAACAAGATGCAAACGCTCGCATACACGGCACTTCTGTACAAATATATTATATATATATATATATACGCACGCACGCACGCACGCACGCACACACACATATATATT
>NW_014040367.1:34004-41133 GCF_001186125.1 Sphaeroforma arctica JP610 | reverse complement strand
TATATATATATATATATATATATATATATATATATATATATATATATATATATATATATATATATATATATATATATATATATATATATATATATATATATATATATATATATATATATATATATATATATATATCGGCTAATATTTGTAGAATTTAGCTTCGATTCGAATCAAACTTTAGAAAACTATTAAATTGGATATCTAACATCCTAAAAATGTTGTACGTATTATATACTATATTAAGTCATATACTAAAGTAAGCGTGTCGAATACTATAGCGAGTCTATTGCATACCAATATTGTGACAGATATACAAGAGAAGCACTTTATGAACTGTACTATTATATATCACTTTTGTGGGAATAGATTCTCACTGCTAAAACCGAGCACACTTTTAGTCACCAAATCGAGTAAGTAAGGGGCAGCTTACTGTTCACAACCGAACTACAACTCTGTAAAGTACGTGTCCAAACTTTATACTGCGTTATTTTTCCATCATACGAAAAGCTTGTGTTCTCTGCAGTGGTGGTACGGGTGATGTAATTATGCGAGGCGAATGTGTATGTATGCTTGTTCAATAAGAAGCTTAAAGACAACAATACGTGCAGTCGTATAAAGTCTGAATAGGCCTAAAGGCCAAAAACAATGTTTGTCTGACAGTATGGCGCCCGAGATGGTTACCGATTATAGAACACTGACTCATCTTATGGTAGTAGGAGACACTGAGATACTTCAGACACCATGGATACGTAATTTTACTTACGGTGAACAAATGTCAAACGAAACCGAAGCATTGCATTTCCCACTTTGGAATTTAAAAAAAATTATAAAAGTATCTTTCACCGGCTGCCAGACTCCCGTGTGAATTGTGTACATATTCATGATACCTCGTGATGTAAATTCTGCTGCGAAGTCAAAACCAGCGAGCTCACCAGCACACACCAGAGAAAGGACAAGTGATAAGGATCACACAATACTCAATATTCTCTGAAAGTATGCGCGCCCCTTCTATCCACCCGGATGCGGTCAATCTGGACTACTTCACCGCTTACAACGACGTTAGCGTGCACGATCTCATGCTAAAAGATGGGATACGTACACGTGCGTATCTGAACGCATTAGAAAACTCGGAGCTGGAAGGAAAAATAGTTCTCGATGTGGGATGCGGTACTGGTATTTTATCAATGTTTGCTGCACGTGCAGGCGCAAGGAAAGTGTATGCGGTAGAGGCGAGCGGATTTGTAGGCATGACTCAGAAGTTGATAGATGGTATGTGTGTGGACCTCGTTCATTAAGATTATATTGACAATTACCTTCAGGTTGCTGTAGGTCAGTGTACTAGATAGTATAGTCATATGCAGGTACTATAGTATCTAGATATCCGTGTGTCTCTGGAGGAATATGCTTCAAGAGGTTTATGCAACACTGCTGTTTCTGTAATTTGATGGTATATGTACTTAACTGAGTACGTCTACATAGCTCATATATACATCCAAATGCAGTCGATATTGTACCTTTATTTTGGAAATTCGGAGACAGACAGTATGCGCATCAATATTCAGTACCTGTAATATTAAGTATACGCAGTTATTTGAGATTGTACTTTTGCGACCCAAGTGGTATTAAGTATACATATTTTTACGGTTTTCTGATGAATTTGTCAAGTAAAAGACATGTACTTTCGTATGCCGGTGCGAATTCTGCAGACAGGTGCTCTTCTCTAATAATATCATAAGGCTTATTGTAGGCTACTTTTCCCGCAGCAATTGTGGCGTCCGTGTACATCTACGTTGCTGGATTTACAATTATGTTGATCGTATGCACACGTGCATATGCTTTTTTTAAATTACGATATTGTGTTTGCAAATTAAATTCTACTCAAGGAGTTGATAGAACATCCGCATACAGCCACTGTAGAATACAAGTATGTACGCATATGTTTTTGATATGTAGATACACACATTCTGCCAGAGATATCTGGTATCCTAAATATATATATATAGCCCATTTAGATTTCCCAAGCCACAAGTTGTCTAAAATGTCAGTATTATTAATATGTTTATAGGGTTGAAAAACATGAAAGTATACCAAGTTCTCTCCTTGATAGGGAGAAAGTGGTTGTCGATTACGACATCAGTCGTATACGTGATCGTCTATCCGTTTCTTAAAACTGTAGTACTTAGCTCGACATCCGCACACCTAAGCGTGCGTTCCCATGCGCTACTTCAAAGGCATGCGCTAGTGTGCACACAACTTGTTTGTTATTGTCGGTAAAAAAAATGGTTCCATCTTTATGTATGATACATATACTGCATAATAGTGGTTCACGCCGTATATAGTCGTTATTAAACTAGTATAGTCTTACTCTCGGCGCTATTTTAAAACTCATTTGGGTACCGCGCACAGATAACAACTTTACAAATAAGATTGAGCTCATCAATCAGATGGTGGAAGAAATAGACCTGCCTGAAAAGGTGGATGTGATTGTAAGTGAGTGGATGGGGTTCTTCCTGCTGCACGAGAGCATGTTGGAATCGGTCCTAAATGCGAGAGATAGGTAAGTGTGAACATGAGCCCCCAGTCTACTGTATTGAAGTGTACGCGTGCTTGTGCATATAATGCGTATCATCAATTTTAGCCCATGTTCTGACCTTATCAGATTTCGTTACACCATCGATCAACTTCTTCACCTTGAAAAGTTTGTATATTTGGTACCCGCTGTGTATGTATTGCTTCGCCCCTAAATTGCTGTTCCAATGTGACCTATCTCAGTCGCGAAATTGTAGTAAATATAGCGACTAACCTCATTTTTATATCAAATATTATCTCCATGACCTTCGTAGGTGGCTAAAGGACGATGGTGTGATGCTCCCCACTACAGCAAAGATATACTCAGCTCTGTGTGACATGACACCCACACTTACAAAGGAATACGGAATATATCAGGATTGTTATGGGTTCGATTTCACAGCTATGGTGCCGTCATTACAAGCAACTGTACCAAATCCGGCTATATCTGATGTACTCGAAAGGTATGCCAGGTGTCTCCTAGACGATTACACATGCCGATGTGGTATTTGTTATGTTTCGCATCCATGTTCAACAGTCATTTTTTAGTGACTAGATTTCGTTAGCCGCACCCCCAGTCAAAGATACACCACAATGCTCACAGTACGGTTCTGAGTATACGGAAGCACGACTACAAGTATGTACAACAAGCTTCGCAGTTGTATTTAAGTTATTTGCTATCACCAGCACAGCTGCACTCATAGAACATACACCGCTCCGTCGTACGAACTTGACGCGTAGTCAACTCTTAACACAGGCCCAGGTTGTGAAAGAGTTTGATATGAGGACAATGACCAGTGCAGATCTTGAATCGTTCAAGTCAAGTGCTATATACGTACCAAAAGCCGATGGCGTGATGGTAAGTTTTCTTTAAGATATGAGTCAGTTCAGGTTTTCCTTGGCTTTGTCTGAGTATCGAGTTTTGGTATGGATATCCTCTATCGTACCCTCAACCAATCGTAATCGCTACATATTACCTGGGTGTTTGTTTACTGTCTATTTGACAAGTACTCGATTGTGCGAACTGGTGTGAGGTGTGCTTATGCTATGTATTAGCGCGTGATTTGGAAGAAAAAATTGGATGTGCGATGATCGCTTGTAGTGTTTATTGAACCCTTTATGAATTTGACATGTTTACATCAATGGCGGTGTTGATTGTAACAAAGACCGAGTGTCGCTACCATACCGGTCAAATGGCAAGGCTCGCAATGTTTGCTCGTATCTGCTGCGTTATAAATCTTCGTATGAATTGAGCTCGTCCTTGTCTCGGGCGTATCTCGCGGGGCTTTCGCACATCTCTGAAACGAATTCTGCCAACTGTTCGGTTATTAAGCTGCCGAACGAGAAACTACCTGATAAGTAATTACAAGTTGTCTATTTTAATCAGTGTGCTAAATGCTCGCGACATTAGACTAAGAAGCAACGATAGCACCACCCGCTAGAATTTTCATCTTTCGCGCTCTATCACTAGACACGTGCAACGCAAGCTCAATATGGCACATAGGACGGTATTGACTGGTTTTGGTCGACGTTTTGTCAATGAACACAGATTAGCTTGTGGAAAAAGAGTAGACTACAACCTACACTACACGTTTATGTCACAGCACGGGGTATGCCTATGGTTCACATGCGATTTTGCGGGGCCCCCCGGAAATGAAGACGATATTACTGTCCTGTCCACGGCGCCTGGACAAACGTTAGCCAAATCGACCCACTGGTAGGTCATGAGCACAATCTCTCCACTCAGCTCTTCACGGACACGTATTTTTTCGTGGCATGTCGCTTGTTGGTCTATTTTCTGACCACTAGTGTTCTTTAATCACATAGCACACTTGGAATTGAAAACATTTTGGACTAGTAATGTGGGGAGTCTCTGTCGTGTCGATTGGAGTTGTTGAAGGTTTAGCATATTCTTAAATTTTTAATACAACATGTTCTACGACTTGCACTGAAGCATAGGTTTTTATATCTTCCGCTATCGATATCTGTGTTCATCTCTCTGTTTAATCCTTACTTTAAGGCAATCAATTGGGTTTAAACCAGACTTGCCAAGAAATCAATATTATGTTGTACAGTGCCGGTTTGTCATTCGCGGAGTCAAATGGTACATCTGCGCTCAAAATAGCATCGAATCTGCGATGTGAATGGTTTGGGTTAAAATTTTGAGTATCTGATTCAGAATTTGCACTTGTGCCGAATCCGCTTTCGTTATATCTATTGCACATATATGTCACTGATATATATGTAGCGTTGTGTGCAAATGGGTACTCTTAATTCCGTACATCAACCATAACAATAGTACATGAAACACTACGATGCTCTACCATACACCACTATGCTTTCATAACAAGAAACAAGGCCATGCAAAGTATCATCTGTCAACATCAATGCTTGTGCTTTTTTATTTCCACACAGGAAACAAACGGTAGTCATGTTGGGAGGCTCCTTCGCTGTCGAGAAAGATGTATGTGTGGATATGCAGCACTTCGCAGCTACTTGTTTACGTACAGTATACTACTGTTTGCCTTCGTTTGGCTTGTATGAAAGAGTTTATTTGTGGGCATTGGATTACAATATTTTGTTACAACTGATAGAGATGCTCTTACAGACATGAGCGTTTTTTTTTGTATCTTTTTTTTGCCGCATATATGTAGTTGTCTGATGTGAAATACATCTGCTTTCACAGAAGAACATTGTACCTTAGACAGCATAAATAGCTTCCCTAGTGGTTTAATGGTTTAGTACTCTTGAGCAAACGCGATTTTTATGTAGTCACACATGTGCGGGGTCTTCCATGATTTGTGGGCCATTACAACATTGTATATTCGCGTTGTATCTTGTTGAACGGTGTTTCGGTGCGTGTTGATATCGGTAGAATTATGTTTCGAAAGCAAGGCTGATCATATATGACCACGGTATCTGATCATGTGTCAATCGCATCCGCATATCACTATCATATGTAGTATTGGCATTACTTAGTATCTCGCAATCATGCAGAATAGCACATACTTGGTTTTACCTTCTGATAACCCGCGATAGTCAGCGGTTTCAATCAATGCTTCACTAGGCAGTAATGAACTAAAGCATCGTATCATACTCCCCTATTACAGGATCAGATACCTGTAACGCTCAATTTATCAAAGTCTAAAACCCAAACAAGGTTTTACACGATTACTGTCGAATTCGGCGAATAAATGCTTCAAGTGATGCCTTTTCCCATGTCCGTGTATACTCGTTCATCGCTTCGATATTGGCTATTACACCCAATTCTTACTAGTCAAAGTTCGTGTGTTGATTGACCATGTCCTCGATGTCATGGCGCCCTTCTTTGTCATGGCAGTGAGCATTTCCACATTAAGCGTACAAGGGATGCACCGATAGGGTTCCAAATGATATTGTACATGAAGCATCGCGTAATCCAGTTTCAAAATTGAATCTGATGACTACTGTATACTACTTTCTCAATTCACTGGCGATAGCAATTGCTGATATGTGCTCTCCTTACCATAGGTTATCACTGAGAATTGTTGAAAATATTTCAACGGATAGAATCCCTCTACCTCTGAAATCGTTGCAATTCAGGTTAAACAAAAATATATACTCAATATACTTCGAACGAATGCATTTGAGTTCTCTGCATGGCAGATATTTCTGACTAAGGCAGTTAACATTAAGCAAAAATCTAGTCAAACGCTAATTTGTACAGATCGCATGCTTCTTGCTTGTACCATCTATATATCTCCATCTTCAGCAGAGTGTTTTCCCAATTTGTTATCGGACAAAGATCATACCCATCAAGCAGTGTACGTACGCAAATATGTATGTGATACATGAACACAGACATATATACATACACGCAGAGATATTTATGATTGCATATACATGTACCCACTATACAAACAATTGCCCCCTATACTATATATATTAAATTGAAAGATTACATATATATTAGAGTGAAGTGATATATGTTAAGTAGGTGGGTTGTCCCAAAGGTAGTGTACATCTACAATAAAAATTGTGGATTCAATTAGGTAGAATTGAGAGAATAGACTTTCAAAGGAATGTCATATTAACCTTATGTAGTATGGGTACCCCAAAAGTATTTTAAATTAATGAAGGGAGATTGGTTAAGGCAGTGTATCCCGGGTCATAGTAAATTGAATTAAATTTGGACTCATTGGATGACCAATCCTTTGCTTAATGAAACATCGCTATTCAACTTATAGTCCATCGGTGCCCTGTTTAGTTTATCAAGGTCTATTAACTATTTTAATACATTCAGTTGGATTAAAATAGTTGGAGTACATGCAAACATATTATATATATATATATATTACATGTATATATATTTAAATATAAATATATATATACGTGTGTGTGTATGTGTGTGTGGAAGGGGGAGTGTATGTATAGGTGTATCGCTGTAAACGTATAATATATATATATATAGATAGATATATATATATTATTATATATTATTATATATATATATCTATAACTACGTATATGTATATATATATATATATATATATCGATAATATATATTATTATATATGTATGC
>NW_014040367.1:24778-33984 GCF_001186125.1 Sphaeroforma arctica JP610 | reverse complement strand
GGCATAATATATAAAGTTTATATGTATATGATATATGGTACTAATACATAATTTTTTTATGTATACATGCATTAATTGGCATATATGTAAGGAAAACCCATACGTATGTATCTCTATCTAGCGTTCACATGAGTACATAGTTTGTGCAACCCTGAATGTTATGTTATTATATCCGTTGTGTTCAGCATATTCATAAAGCAATATCTTGTGAATTAATATTATGGATTGTATAGCTGCTACTCTCAACATTCACTTTTTAGGATTGATTTTGCAAGCGATATCAAATAGGATTCTTTTTTTCTTTTGAGCATGTTGTATGTATTTACCATCTGCATATATCATGTTCGAGGTGTTTAGTATAAATTTCATATCTATCTCAATGGAAACAAGTCGCAGTATTTTTTTATTTGTTATTATGTAAAAGAGAATACTTTATAACATCCGACAACTTGTCACAATGTTGTCAGCAATGTTTTTTTTTCCACTGTTGAGTTCAATATTGAAGACATCCTTGCCCAAACAAAATCTATTAAAGCCCGCTTATTCTAAAACTAGAGAGCATCCGTTGATCATTATTCTGAATACACGCAGCAACCAGAAATCTTTCGCACGACACAGAACTACATCAACTTAATAATCGTCCTCGAATTCCTCGTTGGGTACGCAGCAACTAGACTCGCGGCACTTCTGAAAAACTCCGAATTCGTAGCATTCTGGCTTCTTTTTCTCAGTGACTGAGGTGGACCATCGGCAGCAAAGGTAACCATCATCTCTAACATGGAAGTCATCGTCACAAGTGTATGCAATGCGGTGGTTTTCCTTCTTCTCGATTTCAAGCTTCATTGGGCATGTCATGACCAACTCGGGTAGGTCTTTCTCAGGCATACAGCATTGTTTCTCGCTGCAGAAAGGGATATCTCCACACGCGCCATCCTTCTCCGCGCAACATTCCTTGGGGAAGTTAACAATCGAATGTTTTTTAGCATCACAAACGTAGTCATCGAAGTATTCAGCGCCGACTGTGATTCCACAGGGAACAACTGGCAAAGGTGTAGGAATCGGTGTTGGCTTGGGGGTGGATGCTGTGGGCTCGGGGTGGGTATCGGTGGGCTTGCTGGGGGTGTCGGTTTGGGCAGGTGGCTTAGGAGCAGGTGTGCGCTTGTCCTCGCAGCAGTTACGCTCCAAGCACTTGGGGATTCCATAGCCGCACTGTCCGCTCCATTGGCAGCACTCGAAATCGCTTACGATAGGTCTCTTGTTCTTGCCACAGATGTTATTGAGTTGATCCTTCTCGACGCATGAGATAGGCTCTCTCTCGGGGGCGGGAGTCCAACTGGGCTGGGGAGGGCTCATAGCAGAAACAGCGCCACAGAGGGCAGCAAGTGCAACGATCAGTTTCATCTTTGGTGGATAGAATTGTACTGTCCAAAGATCAGGTCTGATACTGTACGATGTCTGGCTTTTCTTTTTATATTGGTAGTGCGCAGACTGTAGTTCCTTCACCATTCACACAGGAGAGACCGAGAGAGGCATAAACTATAAAGTGTATGAAAATCAAAATATGCTTAACTTTACAAATCTTCTATAAATATTCCTGAATTTCGAATTCGATGCTTTAGACATTCCGTATAGTGTTTACGGTTTAGAGTAGACCGTATTCTAGAAATATCAAGATGACACGTGGTAGCGGCTGCAATAGTTTGTATTTATCTTCTTGTGTACAGTCTTCACTCTCATCACATAAAATGAATACTCTTTTTGAAAAAATGCAGAAGCGGCGTGCAACCATGGGCGTGCAGTTGTGCACACGTCCAGTGAATACATAGTGATGCGTGAGTGCCAGCTAAGCTGCTGGCTCCTGAGAGTCCTGCGGGCTGTGGCTCTGCTTCGTTTAAAAATGTGCTTGGCTCCTCTCTCTCTACTAGCGAGTAGTAGAAGTGTGGGTCTCTGGGACCTGGCAAACTGCATCCTGGTAGTCCTGGCTGTCGCGGTATCGCCCGTCTGGCTGTCGGCCTGTTTTACTGTTGGCCATCGGCTGGGCTCATGCCTAAAGACTCATGCTTTATCAGTCAAAAAAGTTCATGGGATTATTTTTTTAAACTGTAAAAAAAGCTCATTGCGTTTTACATTATTTGTTTTTTATTTAAAAAAACAAATATTTATTCGAAAAAAAAGATATGTAGCCGACCTAGTTATTTTTTCATTTATAAATATCTGTAAATATAAAAACAAAAACAAAAACAAATAAATAACAACAAACTGTTGAATTCAGAAGAAGGCCACATATAGAACAAACGAAAATAGATCTTCACATTTTTCTCTTTTTGTTTAAAAAAACATTGTCATTTGCACACTGTATTTTGTGTTTTATTTTCATAAAATCAGAACAAAAATTGTTAGGTCAGTGATTATTTATTATTTACTGATCATTTATTTTGAACCCAATATCAAGGGGGCGGGGGAGTGGGGACTTGTGACTTAAAAATACAATAAATACCTTGTTCAGGACTTCAGGTCCAGGACTCCAGGATCGCCTCAGAAATACGGTTTCAACTGCTCAAGCTACTTTATTTTTATTTATTATTTACTATTTATTTTGAAAAAACTAAAAAAAGACAAAAAGGGGGTGTCTTATTTCTGAATAGAATCAGAATCAGAAAGGACAGAAAGTACAATTTTGATGCTTGATGACTCGTAATGTGTACTTTGTAAAAATTTGGATCTGACGGCAATTTTGTGTGCAATTCGATCCCGTATGTTTCAGACAATTCTGAGAGAAGGACTCGTCATTTATCTGCAAGACACCATTAGTGGGTTTCAAGTTATTCACCAATCAGAAATTATTATTGAAAAATATGCTTCAAGTTTGAAAGTACGTGCTATTTATATGGCCTAAAAATCGCAGTCGGATTCTGATTCCAAATTTCGAGAACAGTTTTTGTTCTCGAAATTTTGTCCTCCGAAATTCCGAACTGCCTATTATACCTATTAAAAGCAAAATTTTAAATATTTTTTATTTTGAGATAATTTTTAAACAATATTGTTGAATTCAGTAGGCTATGAAAATACAGCCAACAGCTTAAATTTATTTATTTATTATTTATTTATTTTGTTTTTAAAAAAAACACAAAATAAATGATACTGCATTTTTTTACAAAACACACAAGTTCTGTGGCATTGGCGAGTTGGCGACTCAAATGTTTTTATTTACTTATTTAAGTAAAAATTAAGGCTATGTGCGAAATTCCATTTTGTTCTTTTTTAAAATACAATTTTTAAACTTGCTGAAGCACTTTGAGATTGCAAAGTCGAAAATATTAGATCCGCTTTGAGAGTATTCCAATTAATAAAACAATCGCTCCATGCCCGAGGACACCAATCAATCCACAGTCCACAAAGGAGAGGACTTTTTAGATATTCTCCAGCAAATCAGGAATTCTATCCAGTTTATAGAAAATGTCTCATTGGTCGTTGAGTCGTGTTGACTGTTTCGCAAGAGTGTACTTTAACTCTAACTAAGTCTCTGGCATTCATAGTTTTCACACGCACTGTATTCATTTTCATAAATGATTTTATTTTTTAAAGTACTTCTCGTTTTCTAAGAACAAACATCGTCAACATTAACTCTTTTTTTTCCTTATTCAGTTTTAGAAAAACAACAAAAACAACTATTCTGAAAACAAAATAAAAACATTTGCTGTGTATTGTTGCTTTTTTTTTTTTAATTTATCATATATTTTTTAACAAAAACATAAATAAACAAACAAAACAAAATGCATGCTCAATCGTTCACATTAATTTAACATCAAAAAAGCTAAAACCAATAGTTTTATCTTGTTTAGCCTATATAAAAATACTACAGTACAAGGCTATGGCGCTATGTATGCTACATAGCAAACATTGCTAAGTTTATGTTCTAAACATATATTTTTTGCAAAAACTAAATCACAAATAGATTTTTTTAAAGTATAGCTACTAAATATAGAGTATTAAAAAAATACTATACATATTCTAAAATTTAAAAAGATGCTATAACTATGTAGTTAACTACAGTCCAGAACTATAATCTAAGAAGAATACAGAGTAAATAAAGAGCCAGCCCGAGCAGAATTTGTTGCATAGTCTATTATTCTTCGAAAAGAAGTCAATAAGATTTTTAAAAAAATATTGCAATATCATACACAATACATAGTCATTCATACACATATGTATTTATGTAAATATATTTGCCACTAAATACAGACTGCTCACTGCAGTAAGTAAGTTCTAACTACACTCTACAGGAAGTTCTACAGTCTACACTATACAGTCCACAGCTACACTACAGTCTACACCCTACAATCTACACTCTACAGTATATAGTGTAGTATGTACTGCCAGTCTGCCACAGCGCCACTACTCTCCCTCTAGAGTAGAATAGAGTACATTACATAATGCTGATAGATTGACACTTGACACTTGACGGCTGACGCTACAGATTTTACTGATTTTTATTTTTATTTTTTACAAATGCTGCAAAAGTCCACAAACTCAAACGCCGCTTTTGCCAAGAAGTTTGTGTTTAGTTAAGAATTGTAGGAGGTAGTAAACGACCCTTTTCCAAAACGTACTTGCAAGAAAAGAAGGATTTTACTTTTTTGTCTATTTACATGTATACCATGCTGAAATTTTGAATGTTTCTTTAGAATATTTCAGAGGGCTGTGTTAACTGTTATGTGTATGACTGACGACTGTACATATGGTTTCAAATTTAGTCCAGTTTTGCCAACTTGAAATTCTAAGAACAAATTTATGGGTTAGAGTAGAACACCTTACTCCAGTAACTAATTGCCCTATTGTGAAATTGTGATAAATTTTGAAAAATAGATCACCCCCTCATTCAGTCATTCTCACTTTGAATGAAAGTGTCAGTTCTATTTCCGGAACTTACTCCGACCTTTTGGGCGCGATCTTCACGCTGACAATAAAAATCATCGAAACACGCACAACAGACAACAGAAAACTTGCATTGTGCGGGTTGTATATTGTGTATGTATTATGTGTTCAAATGAAAGATGTTTAGGATTGTGTGCCGAGTGTAGCACTTTAATTCACACGCAGCGCTGTGCGCAGATATTTGTAGTTACAACTATGATAATGGATGATACATCAAAGGCTTTGTACGCATTGAGCGATATAATATTAGACATCCGAAAATTCGGTCCAGTAGGGAATCGTACAGAAGTATTCAATACAAATCACGGGTCTATAAGATTTAGAGGACATGATGAATAGTGCAAACGCTCGCGTACATAGACAATGCTTATGTATGCCTGCAGAAGTGCTCGAGAAACTAGTCGAAGAGATCAAAGAGGTATATAACTCGGACGGTAGGGCTAATATAGGACCACACGAATGATATATATGTTTATAACATTCTAAGGTCAATCACTAACACAGAACAGCTATCTAGCACGATTATTCGAAAGATCCATACAAACTGTATTCAATGGCATACGCAGAGCGATATACTATATTAATGTTGCAATATTTCTTAAGTATGTCTTGATTCCCACACAATCTGCTCCTGTACCTAGTAAAATACTTAATGATGGACGGTTCTGGCCCTACTTCTCTTGTGTAGTAGGCACTCAAGATGGAACACATATACCAAATGTTGTATAGTATGTTGATCAGGTCCGCTATAGGTATAGCATCTATGGGTGGTTTCCATGTTTGGAATCATTTGGAGTAAGTTGGCATCATTGGCATCAAATTGGGCATCAAATTGGCATCAAATTGAAAAGAGAGAAAATTACAGATTGATTGTCCTGTCATCAGTTTTGGCTTTACATTGGCATCATTTCGACTTCAAAATCTAATCACATTAGCATCGTTTTGATATCACATTGACGTTGTTTTGAAATCAAATTGGCAACACGTTGGACGCTGGCTTCGCCGTTGGCTTCGGCTTGTGTGGGTGAAATAAAAAATGGGTGAAAACAAATGGTGAAAATTTTACCTTGGCGCGCATTTGAAATGTAATGAACCAGTGGAAAGTCGCTCATATTAAGAAACAAACCGTTGTTCACGATGGTAGCCGAAAACATAAAATATTAGCTTTTTCAGCCTGGACATAGGCCGTCGCCGCCGTATTTTCTATTTGTCCGTCATCACTTTTTCTTATCAAAGTGCCCCAGTTCTGACTAATAAATACACGCGTGTCCTCGCATATGCACACGTAATACCATAAACTTAAAACACCTTAGAGCTGCTGAGGTTGTGCACCATTAACATTTTTTAAAGGAAAGACAGCTTACGCTATAACAAGGGGTTGTTGTTTTGTAAACGACAATGACAACTTTTGCGATGGATGTGTGTGTCCGCCAGTAAGCAGGAAGATCACCTTTGAAAGTCAGCAGTCGCAACAGTGGTGAGATCTTCAGATCGTGATCAACATATTTTAGGATGACACCAGCACAGCGAGTGGATGTAAAAGCCGGGCCGCCACATTAGAATCTTATAATATAAACGTACTCTTAATGGTACGTAAAACGTACTATTAAAAGTACGTAAACTCAGTTTTCCTTATATGGTTTTAATCGGTTTTATTAATTAATACCTTTTCCATTTTACATGTCAAATTTTTGGACAAGGCCATTAAAAGGCCCCAGTAAAATACCAAATATAAGATTTGGTCTAATTCTATTAATAGAACTATATTTACCTTCCAAATCTATTTATGTCTGAATACTTCGGTAGCGAGATGGCTCAACCAAACATATATTTCTAAGGACTATTAACGTTGCTTAGTTTATTCTCCGTTCAGCCAACCAGATGTGCCAGTCTGATGAAGGCTAAGTCGGTAATTCTTGATAAGTGGCAAGTTATTGGTTTATGCAATAACTATGGACATCACGAGTATTTTTCTTTTTTCCTTTATTTTTTCCTATAGATAGGGTTTTATGAATCTCTCGGATTCGCCCCAACGAAACATACCGTAGTTTCTAACAGAGCGACAACGAAACAATAAATAAAATCCCTTCGTCGAAAATAGTACTGAGAGGATTATATATAGGCAATGTCTCAGCCTCACGATCCCTCAGAGTATTGCTGTTTTCACGAGGCATACCTAATTTTACTAAAAGTCTCATTTCGTTTATTTACTTTGAATTTTACAATACTTAGATTTTACCTACGCGTTTAATTACTCTAAGGCGTTAATATTGTCTTGATAGACCGAAACTTACACATTTAAAAGTTAGCAAAGGTATTAACTAACTTAGACTACTTGAACGTAAAGATAGATAACTACCACGAAATTTTTCCTAAGCACAGTCATTCCTTAAGAGAAAAAGACTGAAGTCATAAGTTATTATTATGACAAAGAAAGACAATACACCTGCAAAAATACGCAAGGCTGAACGTAAGAAGATGCAGAGAGAAGCCGCTAGCGCTGCCGCAGAAGCAACCACCGCTGCTGCCGATGCGTTTAACCGCACCGTAGCCGAGGTACTTGTCTCCTACAATAATAGTCAGGACAACGCTTCGGGTAAGGATGTAGCCACTCCAATTAAGAAGACTACTCCTACAGATAGAGCCCGAGCGCCCAACTATTGCCTCAACTTCGAAGCTCGCATTTACGAAACCAAGAAGTGAGACAAGGGACACGTCTCAAGACGCCCCGCCCAATTCTTCTGACGATACTCAGAAAGAAAAGTCCCCGATTATAGGAGACAAAGACGAATCTCAGAAGGTACTTATACCGGAACCAGAAGAGAAGGCAAGCTCAAGTGGCAAACCCGAATCTACGTCCGAGACCACTGAGCCAACGCCCATAAGTAAGTTAACTACTGAAAACACTGATCTTAAGAATCAGTTAGCCAACCTTATGAAAAGCATGACTGTTAAACATGTAGATCGAATGTATGGATCAGGAAACCACGCACAGCACTTACGCGAGCATGTTTCTCCGGACACTACTAAAGCCTTACAGAAGTGGACAGAACATCGGCTGGCAGTTACGCCCGAGAAGCGTAAGGACCTGAACGCCAAACCTATGGCAGATAACCATATGTGCTTAGCGTATCTATACCTCACGAGGTACTACCACCAGAACTCCAGGCTAATTGTTCGCCTGTTCTAACACCCGGACATGAGTCGCCTGTCCTTGAGGGTATTATAGCCCAGAAGCAGGTAAAAACACTCCGCCACCTTTACCCAACTGGGATGACAATCGTCGGAAACCAGTTAAGACTGGGTATGCCATCCAGACACATGAATCACCCAAGATCATAATACCAACGACTATCCAAGGAACAGAGCACCGAAAGGCCTCGACCATGGACTTTACACGAGATAATAAACACTACCGTAAACGTGTTAACAATGTCGAATTTAATCGCTTCGATCGCACCGCCTCACACCAACCCGCAGAGGATTTTCACTCTGACGAGGTGATCGAACTTAATAAATCGGTCCACGATTACACCATTTAGATGGAAATCGCCCATGACGAGCACCGTGCCGATGGCGTATCATATTTTGCTAATATGATTGCGACCAAGCAGAAACGCATCGATCAGCTACTTCACGCCCAACGTAAATAGGACCACCGGGATAACCAGAAGTACAAGGGACAGATCAGTCGACTTAAGTCAAACTGGGATGCCAACATTAAGCAGGTCGAGTTTATAAACAACCATGACCTTGATACGTTAACCCGTACGCTTAATACTTTTACGGTCATGCTGGAGACGAATGATATCGCTCCCCAGCAATGAATTTCTTCTTTAATGCAGTCGTTTGACACTACAGGAACAAGTTACTTAATCCTGCAGCGACACCAGCATGAGCTAGACACCTGTCGTGACTGGCCAGCTGTGTGTTGGTTGGTTACGTCCTTATTAAGCAAGGACATGCGCAGTCCAGGACTGAGTTCAATTTTAATTGAACCAGTTGAGAATACTCCTATTCAGAGTTACATTCTGGAACTTGATGCTGACCTTAAACGTACGGATATAGCAAAGGACAAGGCTCAGCGATGGTACGAGTTCCTGGTTATGCATGTTTTCTGTAAGAACATAGGGAACAACGACCGTGTGTAGAAATACGGCCTCCGGTCAGTCTAAAATATCAAGATCAATTGAGATAATACATTGGTTTTTATTTGTATTTTAAATAATTTACTACAAGCTCTTTTTCCAATATTTCCAAAGTGTTCTAAA
>NW_014040367.1:0-5588 GCF_001186125.1 Sphaeroforma arctica JP610 | reverse complement strand
TATTTTTTTTGGTATTTAATATTTATATATATAGTTATATATATATATTTATATAGTGCGTATCAATATGCCTTTGCTTTTGTTGCTCTCCTCAACAATCTACATAAGACTCATATTGTTCCATTGACGTGACCCCCTGTATGTAAACTGAGTGTGTCTATCGATATACATTTCGGAACAACCGTGTCATACCACCCAATTTGCAAATGGGAATCATTTATGTACATATGCATGTAAACCAAAACTATACATCATCAAGTTGTTTGAATATTGATTTTAGATATTTGTATCTCCTTGTGTGTGACATACATCTTGTATAATATCGGCTCGTACTGTTATCAATTGCCCTACAATCAAGTATATATATATTTTTTCTTTCGTAAAATCATGCAGTGTTATCAAATATGTCGATATCACTTTTATCAAAATTTTTCTAATTTGATGTACAAGAGATATGTGTATATGTGCGTCTACTTCTGATACTGAATGTATGTGTATATGTTTTGTTGAAGGGTACACTTTTCGTTTCCTGTGGTCTTATCCGAGCCCTCTACAAGCTTAAATAGGCATAAATAATGGATACATGTATTTATAATACTTGCCACTTCTTTCTTTTGTATGTCCCGATACAAATGATTGTACTTTAAGGTGTGCCTTTACTGACATTGTTTGTGTCTTGTGCTATTGTTAGATATAGTGCTATTGTTAGATACAGATGTCTGGATTTATAGTATAGGAGCGTTCGTTCTCTCCTGCTGTTGTTGTGCTTGGTCGTTAAGTATATGGGGGCCGTCTTTGCAATCTCACATTTTCAGCGCTCAACGTGGTCTCAATATTAACCACGGTGAGATATCCACTCCAATTTATGTTGCAAACTATGGACCATTCTAGTCTGTATCACACCATGCAGAGTAGCATCATACTTAAAGCAGTTTGTCTATGCATACGCTACGCTGAGCCATTTGCGCATAAGCGACCGATTAGTCTGTTCAATAGGAAGTGTTGCTACTTAGTAAGGCAGCAGATGCAAACATGCGCACGCCATCAATGAACAATCTATAGTCCCTTATGCTTAGGAGTTTTCTAGATGAATGAGTTTAATGCTGATAGTGCAACAGCTGCTAGTATGTGCTCGACAACAAACTCTTCTACGGAGAGCCCGAAGATGAGATTAACACAGCTACTTATATGTACATCTCATTGGTATATCTTTAATATTACCTTTTGTCCAGGTGGAGCTAAGCTGGATGAGACCAAAGATATTAAAGAAACGTCCCATGACACGAAGCCGACAGATGATACAAGGAGGGCCGAACGGCGAAGAGAACGTAAAAACAGATGGGAAGACGGCCCCCCTACAGATGCCACGGCGAATGCAACAGCGCAGACTGGTAGGTTCGTACCGAGTTGTATATGGGTGTCTGTTTGCATTGTGTCGCGTCTGTTTGTATTGTGTATATATGTATATATCCGGCTGTATTGTGTACATATGTATGTCTGCTTTAAGTGTATATAAGTGCGCTGGGATGCCAATACATTTCTTAGTTTTTGCGATAAGCTGGGAGTGCATCTGCGAATAAGAGGGAATAGTTAAACCAGCCCACAGAATAAGAGCGAATAGTTACACCAGCCTACAGATGCCCTCAGCATGCTCTGTGTTGTTTCTCCTTCATGGATACGAGTATATGCTATCGAATACGGGTATCTCAACCTGTGCCAGTGCACCTACTTGTGTGCGTGTTATCGCCTGCGTAAGCGTCTGTTCGTAACCGTCAGGATAGTTTAGTTATACAAATTGTAGAAATCAAATGCGTTCAGCCACACCATGTACGTCGTATTAGCGAATCAGTATCTGCCAATAAGCATAATATTAAGTGCTTATTTGCTGAACTATAAGGTTCCGCATACAGCATATTTTATTGTGTATTACCGTTGATACACCCGACCTTTCACAGCCGATCGGAATACGCCACATGTGTGTGTGATGGGGGAAGTTTGTATGTCTGGCATAGTAGCGTCCTGTTTGCGTCATTCGTGTCTGGTCATATCAGCCGCAGTCAAGTATGTTGAGCCTTGTTGTGCAACGAAAAATCAATGAGTAGGAAGCACACATGGGTCTGTCGGTCACATTTTTGAGTATGTGTTAGGCCTTGAAAGTCCACCCCAGCTCCATTAATGACACATACTCACTCGGATAAACTGTGTTCCGTACTGATAGCAACATACTACAACGGCCTACTAGTTGATCAACAAAGTGGTTAATAGCTGCCAATGTTTGTTTGCTTAACACTCTGTGTGCATCGTCTGATCTGGTGTCCTAGCCACCTCAAATTGCTTCAGAATCAGAGTGTTGGATTACGTCGAATTCCATATTACTAGCACCCGCATATGATGTGGTGCTATGTAATGCCTTGCGTTGCTAGGGCACTGTCACCTTGACAACACGGTCACTCGACTCTCTAGCACCACAGCGACACCAATAGCCTGCTACGCTATGACACTAACTCTATTGCATCACACTAAAATAAACTTTTTCTCGCTGCTATACGTAAACAATGTATTTATATAATACTTAGACCCTGTCAAAAAAGCAGCAGAGGAGGCCATTAAGAAGGCTACAGCGATGGCTCTGGCGGCTAAGTCAAATATCGGCACGAGCGGTGTCAACAATCCGACATATACAGAGAGCAAGGAAGTGGTGCAGAAGCGGAAGCTAATATGGGGAAATAAAAAGGTACACACTGGGAAGTATCTACAATTCGACCCTAAAGGCACGACAATATGTTGTCAGATTGGGGAAGACGTGTGTTGAAAGTACATTCAGAATGATTGTGTGTTGTATCTGTATTTCTAAACATTAAACCCAAACTGTGCATTTGTCTGATGTATGGGAGTACGCACGGGCGCGGTGTCTGAGCTGTTTGAATCTCAGAGTGCGCCTTAGTCCGAATTGTGATCGTTGATTGTCCCTGTTGAGTACCGTTGCATGTGATGGCCTGACACAACCCGATAAGACGGGTTATACCAATGTGATCTAAAACCCTAACCCTAAAACCCTAAACCTTATGTGTGTTTCTGCGATCTCAGTGTCTCCTGTGTAGCTACGCTGTACACCTATAGCTCACTAAAGATGTTGTGCACTTGCCTGGTACAGTGTGCGCGCTCCTCTATAATCTGGGTATTGGTGATGAAACACCCCCACTCATATACAGCCATACAGAGATGCCTACTGCCCATGCGCATGCTCATTCCCTCGGCGAATCTTGTCTACGAGTTCACCAGTTTGTGTGTGCGGGCGTGCTAGATCAGATCGACGACTGTTAATAGCCTAACGTCAATGGTATGATGCTGTGGGTTTCCATCTCGAAACGAAACCGCAGGTATAGCCATGACCACTGGTGGCTACGCATGAAACACTCTCCCAACCCTTCTACTCATGTACTACTCTCCCAACTCTTCTACGCATGAAACACTCTCCCAACTTTTCCACGTATGAAACACCTCCCAACTCTTCTACGCATGAAACACTCTCCCAACTTTTCCACGTATGAAACACCTCCCAACTCTTCTACGCATGAAACACTCTCCCAACTCTTCCACTTATGAAACACCTCCGAACCCTTCCACGTGTGAAACACCTCACAACTCTTCTATGCATGGAACACTCTCCCAACTCTTCTACGTATGAAACACTCTCCCAACCCTTCCACGTATGAAACACCTCCCAACTCTTCTACGCATGAAACACTCTCCCAACTCTTCCACCTATGAAACACTCTCCCAACCCTTCTACGCATGAAACATTCTCCCAACCCTTCTACGCATGAAACACTCTCCCAACCCTCATACGCATGAAACACTCCCAGCCCTTTTATGCGACACTTCTATCATCGCCCCACACACAAGTTGCGAAGAAAAAATATACTTACATAGTATTCGCAGTCGGCTCAATTACCCACCAATGGCTTATTTAGGGCTTAACTGTCCATGCACGCTGCACAGGAGAAGGTCGCCAAGACCGATACAACGTACAATGAGTGGGAGAAGACCGGGTTTGAGGGGGAGGACGGTGACCATAAAAGGCAGAAGTTTTTAAAACTCATGGGTATGGGCAAACGCGCGCAAAGGGTACCCGAAGGAGACTCAGCTGAAAAGGTGCGGTTGCTATGGTGAGGTGATGGTGATGGTGTTGCTAAGTGCTTTGCGTACTGGCCTGTGTATTAGTGGCGGCATGGCGTGGCTGGTGCTTCTCTTTGTGCACGGCAGCTTTCAACCAAGTGGGTTTGAGATGTGACTCTGAGCATTGCATGAGATACGATTCATGTGCAGCTCCTTACTAGCTGGCGATGTTACTGGTGCAGGTGTTCGTATCGTATATGTACAAGTATGTGTGCAGGTGTTCGGCTTGTTACTTCAAAGAGGTGTTTGCATATGACATACAATTGGGTGCTGTGCTTCTCTGCCTTCCCCAGGCGCAGTCCCGTCAGAAGCAGTAAGTTCACGTATGGCAGTGCTACACTGCCTTACATTCGGTATAGTGTCAGGCAGTATAGCACTACAAGCGCATGTGACTCTGAGCATTGCATGAGATACGATTCATGTGCAGCTCCTTACTAGCTGGCGATGTTACTGGTGCAGGTGTTCGTATCGTATATGTACAAGTATGTGTGCAGGTGTTCGGCTTGTTACTTCAAAGAGGTGTTTGCATATGACATACAATTGGGTGCTGTGCTTCTCTGCCTTCCCCAGGCGCAGTCCCGTCAGAAGCAGTAAGTTCACGTATGGCAGTGCTACACTGCCTTACATTCGGTATAGTGTCAGGCAGTATAGCACTACAAGCGCGAACGTACGTGCTTGAGGGTCTCATCTTCAGCGAAGTGCTCTCTCCTTACTATTGCACCCATGACACTGACATACACTTGAATCTCCCATCTGTACGGCTTCACTCCACGCGCACTGCATGTTCAACTACATATTAACTACATGGTGCTTGTGGGGCGTAGGAGGCCAGTGCTATAACCGCCAAGCCTCCCAGTGGCGTAGCGGACAACACCGCCAAAGCATTGGACGGGACGGAGAAGGCAGAGTCATCGAGCACCGACTCTGCGAAGAAAGCGGCCGATGAACCTGCGGCACCAAAGGCTCTGTCGGGTGGGTTATGTGTTGTGAGGATGTGCACTCGGTGTGCCGTGTTAGTGGTTGGGGTTTACTTGGTTCTCGGTGCTGCTGAGTAACGGTTTGTGTGGGAGAGTATAGTAATTGGCACGGGAATGGTATATGGTATTGTCAGTTTGGTACGAGAATGGTATATGGTATTGTCAGTTGCTATATGATTAAGGCTATATGCTGTTTACTTGTATATAGTGCCACAGATATACTCGTATACGGCATATGTTTATCTGTCCTTAGCGTAATGTATACCAGATTTGATCATCGTCTCACGGTTCGGTTCAAGTGTATGGTCATGATTGTCCTCGTGTGCAAGGCGCACCTGATTGCCTTTTTTCCTACTCAAATTTACAAACTACACGAAATTATCAAGTACCCTTCTTCTGGCCATTGATCTATATTTGGGTAAATATATATAT
>NW_014040368.1:111681-118950 GCF_001186125.1 Sphaeroforma arctica JP610 | reverse complement strand
TATATATGGTTTTGTTTTCGCTGCTGATCTGAATTGCTTTTTTCGACGTAGTTTGATCTTGTTTTTTAGTATTAACGGACAGATTCATGCATGCGTATAGACATATGTACTGACACACGAAATTGATTGCAAATGTTAACGAGCAATTTTTATGTAGCGGAAGTGTGTTAACAAGTTCAAACTATAAGTTGTTAATAGCGAAAGGATGCGAACAAGTATCTCTTGGTCTAGATTAGTATGGATTTGTTCAAATTAGACATTTGTCAGTGAAAGTATTTTATTACTGCCTCATTTCAAGACATGTCCATGTGTATGAACATCTTCCTTATTCGTACACGCATACAATTAAGCTTCACTTAGTATCCCTGCGCATTTGATCTGATTGGCATGGGCGAGGTAAATTTTCAATCGTTGTGTCCTTCCGCACGTGTCTATACCTACCGTTGCATATGAGACTTAAGGCGTTCTCCGTAAAACATCGTTACTCTCTTGTAGCATTATCCCTTTCAACTCTCCCTCATGTCTTACGTTTTTATTCATTCATTTTATTGCAGCAAGAAACAAATACCGCACAACACGATGTGGACGATGAGCTTCGGAACTTACCTACGCCGCCAACAAATACAACCGCAGCGCCAAACAATGCTAGTGAGGACGACGACGATGATGGTGATTTTGCAGGTGTGTTTCTGTGTGACTAGTGATAGACGCCGTGTGTATGTTCGATGTTGACATCCTATACTGTACTTACTACACGTGTACTACACATGTAATTTGTATATATGTATACAATACTTTGAGTTTGCCGTCCATAAATAATATGTCGATATAATGCTAGCTTCATATAGCACAAATCTGCCCGCATATTAGCATACTTGAGTATTAAATTCACTATCACGTACACAGACACATACAATAACACGTGCAGACATCAATTTATTATTATCCAACAAACTTGTTTGCATCAGCTCGTGCATGTTCACATGCACTCAGAGTAACATAATGGGACCTTTTCAAGGTGTGTGATATCCATGTATTTAAGACACAATTGGACGTCAATATAAATCATAAGTTTGAACTTATATTCTTACATACCGCTAAATGGTAAACGAGTCTGGATTGTCCATCGTTGTGCCATACGGACTGTGTGGTCGTAATTTAGTATATCTTGGACAAAATCCATGCACATGTACGTATGCACATAACATATGTATAGATTTGTGTGACTACTGTCATATCTGCAACACTATATTTTTATTTTTATATCAAATTATATTATCATAATGAGTCACTGTATGTTTTCAGCACTTAGCGGCGCACTTATTTTCGAGTGGCACCATTCATTTACACATACGGACATGAGATTTAGTCTCTGATAAGTGCGTGGATGATTTGCGATTTGCATCATTTCTGCCTCAAGGATGAGCCTATATGTATATTAATTGAGAAATTTATGCTTCCCCCCCGTTGTAGTTCATAATTATTGAACGTACTACACTGTATACCTACATAGATCCAAATCGGTGCGATTCTATACTGAGAGTTATTAAGACTATATAGTACGCTCTGAAACGCGCGATTAATACGTTTTATGGGTTTTAGAGATAGTGGACGATGTGGGGCCACGAAACGCGCGAGTGATGTGGTTGTGGGTCTTAGATAATAGGTGATGTGGAGCCACGTGTGCACTGTTTACTCGCATGTTCCTTGTATTATATTTTATAAAGTGCCTTTTATACAACAGAAAGCAATACGGTGTTTTTTTTCAAAATCAATATAACACACGCATACAACTGTTGCCACGCGCACATTTATGTCTTCATTTCAACACATAGTCAGCGAAGAAATTGAGCTCCACCACATACATCACTCATTTATTGTGCTTACAACAGCCTAAACAAGTACACATACTCGGTACGTATCGTCCAGTATGTGCCTCTCAGAGCTCAATAGATGGTCCATCTCTGCAATGATCAAAGTTCATATATGACGCGTTTGACACAGTTCAATAAACAATTCAACAATGTCACTAACTAGAGGTCCAAACATCAAATCTCGTCACGCAGAGCTCAATAAAAGGTTCAACTCATCGTCGCACGTGCCCCCGTCAGACGACACTCTGCCACCCCCACCTCCTCCGCCGATGGATAGCGATGATGATAGCGATAGTGACTTTGGCGAACTTGCAGATAGATTCAAAAAACTGCAGAGCTGATGAAACTGTGGACTCGATCGTGATTAGAATAACGGATGTGTTTTTTCTACGTGAATAAATCGTGAAGTTCCGAGTCTTTATTTTTTTGATGATTGTGAAAATGATATCGCCGAGTGCACAGATTGCTAAAGCTTTACAACACATACTGACCTAGAAACGGCTATATATATGTTATTCATAGTATCGAAGTAGCGCATAGATTCAAAAGACATTGATACATCGTTAAAGGTATATTGGTTGTGGAGCTATGATGATTGCCATTGTAATCTCAATCTCAAATTTTACAGCTATCGAAATCTCCTGATCTGGATGACACTCTGGCAGTGACGTATTTTGACGATGAACAACAACTGATGGGTATTGTATGGTTTAATACATAAGCATCATAGTACTTATATATCTCTATTTGTTGTACTGTGACGAATTGAATTTGTTTCTCATCTGCACTCTGGCCGTCAGTGCACGTGCAAAGAGCTAAGACTCCAATCTCATTCGCCGTCCTTACTCCCGTCTCCTAGTATCAGGAATGCGGCATAACACCATCCCGAACTTTCATCCACACTGGTGCACCGTTTTCCTAAACGATCGATACCATCTTCCTCATACCAAACTTGTAACTGATCTGCAGTATCCTGGCATTCGTCGAAGCTATCATAAGCAATGCACTTCCCGTTATAGTCGTAGCAGTAAGTACCATCGTTGTCGTAAGAATGAGCGATGACCCATTGTTCATGGAACTGTGAGTTTCGGTTGTAACTGTAAATACAGTTAGCCCACCTGGATTCAAGTGCCCTGTAGCACCACGAATGCGATAGGCCTGACGCGTTTTCGCTACATTCGTGAAATTGATTCGTATCGAACTTCACTCCGTTTGTGTAGTCATAGCAGTCCTCAACATAGTTCCATGTAAGACAGAGGACGCTGTTTTCCTCTTCGGTCAAACAAGAATGGTACTCATCCCCAGATCTTCCTCTGCCGGTTGCGATCCATTTGCCCGTGTAATAGGAGCTGTCTTCCATGACGTATTGACATGCTGCAGTTCTTAACGGGTAATTAGTTTCATCGAGGTAGACAAGACCGTGGCATGCTGAGAGGGCCACCAATGCAAGTGTAACCTGAAACTTCATAGTTTATGCTGTCAAGTAAGCTTTCTTTGAAAACTTTCTTTGGAAAGTGTATGAATTGTAGACAATTGGTCCATTTTTATACACCATCTTCCCGGGATTCTATCAAGACCTGGGCCCTGGGGAGAGAACTCGCAACGCTAACTCATGGCCCTCTGGATGGACCTCATCGAAAATTATCAGGTCACCACTCCAGAGTCCAGGACATGGAGTGTACTCAGTGTGGTCTGAGTGTAGTGATTGCCTGATTATTAGTCGAACTCTCACGTAAGTCGACTACTACAAGAGACACAAGACAACTATGAACTATATCCACAATTGACTTTTTTTATTGTGAAAAATTATTGCATAGATGAATGGACTCGAGATTTCGAGAACTTGGTAGAACTATCACACGGAGGTACATAGTAAATATGTTGTCCTAAAAAAAAGTAGTAAAACTATACAAGGTATGTACTCTCTCTCTCGCTACTCTCTAGAGTATTTAATATGCCCATCAGGTGACCAGCAGGGTGAGCCCGGGCGCCGGTGAGGGTATGTACAATACTAAATACTATGTAGTACTAGTATGTACTATGTAGTATGTAGTGTAACCTGAGGGCTGAGGACCTGAGGCTGATGCTTATTTAGAATTTTAGCTGTAGATTGTGTGTATGTATTTTTTAAATTAAAAATATATATAAATAGATTGTTCAGCGCCAGTGATTTAGTTGGGTTACCCTTCTCATCTACTAAGTCCCACTCATCATTTCGTGGCATGAACCATGATATCGCCTTCTTATCGAAGAGAATACCGTTAGCCCTTTTCAAAGTAGGTCTATCGTCTGGTCCATGAACCTGGACACCATATGTAAGTTCATTGAAATATCGACAGAGATCGTCTGGCTGAATAGCCAAAAGTATTTCTCTCAAGTTGTCATTATTTGCTTTCAAATCAGTATGTTGATCAAAGTTGTAGTTAGGTCTAAACCAATTTAGGAATTTACGAGTAATTGTGTTGTACGCTACCAGATTCTCTGGATTAGGCATGGTTATAGTATGCTTTATATAGTAGTTTTGTGGGTTTTTGTGCGTATATTGTATTCAAAATTGAAAATGTACGACCCTGTAGATAGTGCAAATTCCGCGGGCGGGACGACCAATAATATTATGGGTCGATTTTACGATATCCAATTGATTCACGTTCTCAGTGCGGAAGGCACAAGGGTCAAACAAAGTCGTAAAAAACGTGTAAAAAGTACGATCCCGTGTTTGACCAATTTTCACGAAACTAGTCCATATAACTGCTATATTATGGAGAATACTGTAGTTTTGGGATGGCAAAAGTTGCAATAGAGTCATCAGTGGATGCTGAGGACCAATGGGAAGTATTTGTAATGATCTAGGACCAATAGGCTGCACGGGCGGTATGATATTTTGTTAAAGAGTCTGACCTTAGTCGTACGACCGAAACAATACATAAAAGTGTCCCTAATTTTGGAAATTGTCTGGAACGCTTTTTCCCCATTTGGAGTTTATTTTTCAAAGTAATTATTCGGTGTATCATAGATTAAAAAAAGAAATGCATTTTTATCTTTATTTTTAAAACAAAATAATTAGAAACTATTTGTAGTCTTAGGGCAATGGCCAGATTTTCAATTTTGGGGGGAAGATTCAAGATTGATAACAAATCGTCCGTGCTCTCTTCTTGGGTGTATGACTGTATTGAGTGTATGGGGTGCTGTCACTGCTGTGGGTCTGTTGGGAGATATATTTTTAGCCTGCTGTGAATATGAGCAAATAGATTCATTTACCCTTACGATTTTTTAAAAAGCTCTCAGAAATTCAGTCCCCGCGGGCCGCGGCTTCCCAGCTTTATCTGAAATTCGGAATTTCAGAATTCAGACTACAAGATCGTCCACTGATATTCCCCCACTCTGCGACTTTTAGACTTTTTGCGTTGTGAGCTTCTAGATTTCTAAACTCCCATTGGACAATGCAGACTATGTAATTTATTTTTCATATAATTTTCATTGATCTATTGGATGAAGATTGAAGAGCCGATCTTGCTTCCAAAAATGGCCAAATTGACGATAGATAAATTTGTTTGTATGTATGTGATATATTTACTGATACACACAGAAAAGCTATTTGGTTTTGTTTTTTTATAAAAAAGACACAATATATAAGTAACAAGTGCAATAAAAGCATATAGGCTATTTAGCATATGTTGATATGTAGCCAGCTGTCACCCGCATAGCTTTCTGACAGCGCTTTTTATTCAAGAAGGGTATACATATTGAAAAATATACTCTGGCAAGCAGCAATTTATGACCGGAGCGACCAAATAAATGTATAGGTTTGGATTTGCGTAAATATGCGTCTCTACTCATAAGTCGAAAAGAACAGTCGTTTTAAAAAAAATCTAAATAGCCGTCTCGTTTGCACCCCAGATTTGTGAATAGCCGTTCGTATGCGACCCATAGTCAGTGGAAGAGCTTTAAAACATCAGCCTACTATCAAATCGAGTGAGGATTACAAATCTATGTTGCATTTGTGAAATCTGTCTTTTTTTTAAAATAGGAAAATGAAAAGTACAATGGTCTGCACAGTGAGAAGTTGAGAACACGTTATCGCGCAACAAATAGTGGATATATACATAAAAATAGTATAGAGTAAAAGTTATGGAGATAACGTCTGGTTGCGTGAGAATCACAAGATCATGCAAGACATTCACTCACACATTACGCTGCCTGTACGTATTGAAAAGACAAGTACTCAGTCATGCTATATAATTTATTGCATAAGGAGAGAATTGATACCGGGAAGCGAGCGAGGGCTCAGGCCGAGGTTGTGATGTGTTACGGAAAAATGAATCACGCCAAGCCTAGCAGCTCGTCTGTTTTGCTCACGATGATTTCTCGCTCCGCTGGCGTGTGCAACACCTTAGTCTTGCACGGCTTGCCATTCTGATCGATTGTATTATACTTTCCGGGCGATAGATCCAGCCAGCTACTGGTTATTATTTCCCCACACTTCTCCAGACTCTTACCGAACACCTGGAGTACACGCACGGGTCCTTTAACATACCAGGGCATCTCGGTACCCCAATTGGTGCTGACAAATCCTGGTGACGCATGACACACCACCAAATTTGGGAAATCGTCCGCCAATTTTTCAAACCCGGCATCGGTATAGAACCCTGCTGCATCGGCAGCATTTGTAACACTGTAGTTCTTCTCCAGTGTAAAGTCTTCATTAAATTTTGGATACCGGGAATGCACTCCGGCCGACAAAACGGTGATGATACGCCCATTTTCAGGCATTTTAGGGGCTAATTTTCGGGCGATGTATAACCGGGAGAAGTAGTGCAGCTGCAATTTCTGGTCAATGCCGTCGACTGTTGGGGTATATCCCTGAGTAGTGGCCATGCCGTGTGTCATTACCAACAGATCAGGTGCAGGCAGATCGTCCAGTGTTTTTAAATCGAATCCATTGACAGCAATAAACTCGTGTGTGCCGTCCTTTCCGGCAGCTTTTAGCAACGGCAGTACATCTTTAGGTGTTCGACCTGCGATAGTGACATTACATCCACGAGATGCTAACGCTAGTGCGATACCTGCAAATTGATGGATGGGCAACCAAGTGGAATGAGGTGCAGCAAAATGTGTATTCATAGATATCAACGGAAATATCTAGAACTGAACTGAATTTTTATTCAAATTCACCTTAGCAGACATTCATTCACACTAACACGATCTCACACATGAATACTAATAAGTGCAATATATATGAACATGCATTCAAGAATTCAGAGTCCACATTTTGCGGTCATAACTGATAATTGAGATAAACGAAATGAGTTTTCAAGAGTGCGACAACTTCATTCTCTTACAAAAAAATAGAACACACACATATATATATAAACGTGTATACATATACAAATACATG
>NW_014040368.1:105298-110156 GCF_001186125.1 Sphaeroforma arctica JP610 | reverse complement strand
GTGTGTGTGTGTGTGTGTGTGTGTCTATATATATATATATATCGGTGTGATAACTTAATACTTTCTTTCGCGGCGTGACGCTTCGAGATTACTTCGTAGTCTCGATTGACATGGGGCATACCTTGTCCGATACCTGAAGTACCGCCTATGACAAGCGCGTTGAGTTTCTTGACAGGTGCTGTCATAGTCGCGTTTAAGTTGCTGTTCTGTTTGTAGATTCGTCTGTATACCCAAAGTTTTCTCACTGGAGCGTGCTGTATTTTTAAAAATAATAACAATTTGTTCTACATATTTACTAGGAGGCTATGAACAGTCTTACATAGTGCAGCAATTGGACATAAATAAATAGCCCTCTCAAAGACAAATATTTCCTACTTTTTATATATATAAAAAGGTTCTTTATCAATAGTGTTCTTTTTAGGAGGCTATGAATAGACACACAAAATATATCACGTAGACATAACATAAATATATAGCTTTATGATAGCTTTATTTCAGGTCGAATCTTCGATTTTGGTACAAATATCGAATAAAACACGGCTGGTACGCCGCGGGGACGGAAAGCCTGTAATCGTAGGGGTAATATAAATATTGGCACCGCCAACCAGACCTCATTGCGTTACTCGTTAAACGCATAAATAAATAAAAGTAAACGTTATGCGTTCAACGTTTAACTATATACGTGGTCCCAAATCCATATGGCGGGGTCATTCTCCGGGTTAGAACTCAGTCTTGCGCTGACATTTTGTCCTATATACCTGCCGCCAATTCCGCCCGCCTGATGAGCCGTTGAGATTGTCATCACCTTTCACTGTTCACTGTTCAGTCACTAACTTTTGACACCGCTGACCAGTGAAGATTCTGGGTTGATTTGGGTGTGTTTGGTGTGTGTTCATCGTGTATATGTAATGTGTTTTTGTATGTGTGTTGTTTTCCTACATACGTGCTATATACTGTGAGTGCAGAAGGTATAATTAGACAAATACAACCATGGGTAAACAGGCTGATCCCATTAAGGAGACGAATTACGTCTCCACCAAAGTGACAGTGACTGGCATGTTGAAGGAGCAGTTGGAATGCATTCACTGCAAATCTGTATTCAACTTCTCCATTTGTGAAACAGCTCAAGGTTTATGTAGAACTACGGCCTCAGGTCAGTCTAAAATATCAAGATCAAATGAGATAACACATTGGTTTTTATTCGTATTTAAAATATTTTAATACAAGTTCTTTTTCCAATATCTCCAAAGTGTTCTAAATTCACTTTGATGGCTCCAATAGCCAGAGTATTTGGTATGACTCATTTACTTGGACCTATTTGAGACGATAGCAGATGTAGGATATTATAAACTAAATTGTATAATCTCTGAACCACTACTTACAGGTTTTGGTCTTCCCGCCAATCTCCAACATCCTATAAGTCTTTTTCTTTTTTTAACTTTTCTTCAGATGGAACTTTATCTATAATAGCTAATGTATTGACTTGACTTACGATCTTATGTCTATCTGCAAATTAGACATGTGGTCATGAACACTTAGCACTTCTAGTGAAAATTTTACAATAAAGAACAGCTAGAGGAATGTCATGTGTGATCGAGGATACTAAGGCTCTTACCAAGAGGCAGTCCCGAGCATTCCTACACAAGCTACCACTGCTAAATCCTAACTGACTTAAATTGTATTTTAGTTTATATCACATAGTTTAAAACATAGAAATATCCATCGAAGTTTATAAAGGTTCATCTCGTTTCCAAAACGTGTGTAGCTCCCGGGGAGGTCAAGCTGAATTACAGCGAACAGAATAAACGTGCCAAACATAGGAAAGTCGTCGCACTCAGATTAAAGCAGAAGACTCTGGATGGCGGTTGTAAAGGATCCCTCAATACGTAGGCCAAGGACAAGGCAGGCAATGCTGTGGCCCTTTTAGTATATGCTGATATCATCGACGCCAACTCGCTTTGATCTGAGTCGTTCAAGAATGCCTTGAAGGCAGTAGCAGAAGCTTATAAAACTACCAGCCACCCAATCCCAATCCCATACTAGGTGAGCATCTAGTGAAAACCGCTCCTAAGATTAGATGTACTGCATTCGAGGCATTAAACATAGCAGTGGCACACTGGCATTTGACGGGGCCAGCATACACAAGAAACCCGTTTTGGGGGTGGCAGTGATGTCGCCTGGCCTGAAAAAGGCTATTTCTGCTGGCGTTTACAATCTATCCGCGGTAAAAGCAGCAGGTGAAAGTATAGGTACGCAAGTCCAATGTGATCTACTCCGTATGGTATTAGATTCCTTGCCACATCTTAATAGTATCGAGATTGTTGTCTACTCTACAGGCACGGCCAGTGAATGCTTAGAACCCGCGGTTACAATGAAACAACGACGCCCATACATCAACTACTGTCCCGATCTTGCACATGTGGTCAATATCATGTTCAAGGATCTTTGTAGTATTATCGAAGAGATCAAAGAGTGGTTGAACAAAGTGGATATAATATGCAAGTATTTCAATAGCAGCCACTTTATGACAACCTACCTAGCTAAATTGACTGCTAGGATGAACGATGGCAGAAGCTTGGACCAGTCGATTCGCATATCGCGTCACTAGAGGTTTTACAATAGTTATGTTAAAGTTATGTCTACGAAAGATTGTATGTTCAGTAGAGTATAATGATACTATGTCCGGAACTGCGACCCATGTTGTCGATGGAGTAAAAACAAAGAAGGACAAGCGCAACAAAAAAGCAGAAGAGTGGATTATTAGCGATGAATTCTTCGATACTGGCCTTACCATCTGTAGAGTATTGTGGCCCCTATTTCAGCTATTGAAGAATGCAGATTCAGAGGCTTGTTCAGCCTCTAAATAACTGTTCTGAATGCAGCAGTGTGACGCTCAACACTGCAAGATGATTGATGCTAGAGATGATCCATTCCTAAGCCATTTGGCAGGTGAGGTATCGATTGGTCTCAATGATAATGAGCGTAACCACTGGGACTTCATGAAGGCCGTGCCATTTCTTCAGGCTGCTGCTATATTGTATCCTTCTAATCATATTCGGAGTCATTGGTCTAAACGTGGTTGGACTGAATCTGTTGCGACAATGGTGCTGGAAGGTTTATGGTTATCCAGGCGTGAATATGATGAGAGAGAGAAGCTCGGATTGGATCGCGACGAGGATTTACCGGAGGATAGACAGGAATTGATTGAGGAGTAGCGCATTATCTGCAACAGGATTACTTTGAGGATCGTAAGGACTCATATAGTAGTAGTAGGTATTGGGCCCAGTAAATGGTGGGATATGGTAGGTGTACATAGATGTCCAACTATCGCACCCTTTGTGAAGTTAATATTTGTTATGGGCAATATGACAGTGCAAGAAAGACATTAAAAGTTATACAAGTGCATTTTTTCCAAAGAGAAGTCTTGGATGGGTGAACGCACCAAGGCTCATAATCAAATGTTCGAAGATAGTGGATATGTTGGTCCACTTCAGACCAAAGCTTGCGTCATGACAGAAGTTCGGTCCAATATACATTGTGCTGATGACGAACCTTGGACTTTGAGGGGTGATGGTACATATGTGGACCCAAAACATTTAAAGATCAGTGACAAGTCGTATGCAGAGATTACTAAGTTCTATGCACCCACCAAACCACAGCAACCAGAATGTCCCAACTTGAACGTCGATGTTGATCTGTCGAACCCAGCCGCGCGTCTCGAATTCACCCAATCACTCGCTTTAACACAAGCGTGGCGTAGTGTGCAAGCATACATCAAAAGCTGGGAGTTGATTGTAACAAAGAATAACCCGACATCAAAGAATAATTCCACTAGAGAATACAATGACCCCTCATTTATATTTTTGAACTTTTTTTTCCTTGCCATTTTCGCTCTCCCTAATCGCCCTGAATATGGGCGACTTATTTGTCGTAGATTCTGTACATTGGAGGCGGTTACCTTTAAAACACCATGTCCGCTGCGCGCCTATGAGCTTAGTGGGATTCGTCGATTGATCTATGCCTGAAGACTTTGTGAGCATCAAGAATAATAAGTCACAGTGTACAACTATCCGTCGTGGGACAGTCATGGACACAACAAAGCGATCACCTTCGTAGCCAAATGTTTATCACCTATATCTCAAGCTACGGATCAAAGTCTCGCAACTATAGAAATTGTTGACGAGGATGAAGATGAGGAAATTGGCAATACAGCTGCTAACGAAGGTGCAAGGGCAGATAGTGCTGTGACGGGGGTTGCAGGGATGGAGGGTGGGTTAGCAACTGCCATAGTTGCTAGTGACAGCATCCACCTGCCACTGGAAAACGAGTTGTTGTCGAAACCGTTGCAGACTAAGAAGCCGACGTCGCTAATATCATCAATACGGCAACAACAACAGCGGTACCAAGTAGCGATACTCCAGAAGACGAAGAGGTAGCAGGCGAGCAAGACGAGCCTGCACCTAAACGTATTAGAACTGAGACTCCTCGCCAAGAAGCTCCGCCTATTCAACAACCTGCGCCTCGACGCCAGGAAGCGCTGCCTTTTTATCAGCCTGAACTACAGCGTCAACAAGCGCCGACGCCTCATCTACCATTACATCAGTACAAATACACACAACCACCTTGTAAGCCTCCACACGAGCCACAGGATACATATCCCACCCAGGATCGTATACCTCATCCGTTCTCTGTACATAGTCAACAACCACGTATACATACGCCGATCCAATCAATGCAACCGGCTGAGTATCGAGACCAGCCACAAAGCAGCTCTTCGCGCCACTACCAGACCTCCCACGCACAATATGGCGGTGATCGTTACTATTATCAATAAAATAGTTTTTTTTGTAATGTCATA
>NW_014040368.1:94374-103480 GCF_001186125.1 Sphaeroforma arctica JP610 | reverse complement strand
TATATATATATATATATATATATACTCTGCTAATAGTAACGATAATAAAATCTGCTTCATCGTCTGGAGCATCCTCATCTTGTGCAACATCATCTACATGCTCGGGGTCGTGGTTATCGGACTGGTCAAGTTGCATCTCCTCGCTAGTCTTAGTATTATTAACGTTCAAATTGTGGATGGTGGTGTTGCTCGAATAGCTTGCGCTATTGTTATTTTGTTCGTTGCAAAGTTCACCGTGAATTCCACCCCATTACCTATGTTGGAGTATGTAAACACTTTAAACGTTATCACGGCACCACTATCAAGCACTTTCGCCAGATCATATCGGTCGTTAACGGATTGCAAACACTCTGCATTTGTATAAATGATATCGTTCACACGTCCAAAATACTTCTTACACTGTGTAACCAACCTATTAACCTTCTCCTGGTAAACTTCTTCTAGGTCCCTGTTAATCCTGGTGAGTTGTACGAATGAGTTCTTGATATCCTTGTTCCAGGCAAGTGCAGCGCTGAGGCTTTTCGGTATAGTTATTTCCTTTATCAGATTTAGTTGTGACGCCCTCATGAAGCTCATACAAAGGGATGTTCCCCTTGCGAAGTGAGACAATATGTGCGTATTTGATATATTTGTTGAAGAACACAGATGAGTATGGACCGTGCAAAATATCAAATCAAATGTATATAGACAGCATGATTCCTAAAGAATAGTTAATGTATCTTTACGTACCCCTTTGCCGTCCTGCGTTTCGGTATGAATGTACCGCACGACCTGTACATTTAGAATTAAACTCAACAGCGGCAACAAAAGAAGAAGCTCCTTAGATTGGTAGCATCCCGTATTATCCGAGGAAAGCACCGTAGTCTCTATAGTCAGGACTTCCTTCTTCAGCTGTCGCAAGTAAGTTTCTACCACGCCCACTTCAGCATACCAGTCTTGTTTACCCCCTTTCTCCAGTATTTGATCGCCATAAACAATATGACGCACTGCGCATGGTTTTGTATGTGTGGTTGGTTTAAGATATAAATATATCGATAAATAAAGTGAATGAGTGATTATATACGTCGTCTATTAAGCGTATCCGAAACGAGTAAACACATACCTGTACTTGTGTCGATTTCAACCCATTCTTTGTATACAAAGTATTGTACCATACATACATTCTTTTCCCGAAGTGCTCTTGTCCGTTTCACGAGTGGACGTGGCTTCCCACTTCATTTTCCAGTCGATCGTAGTGAGCGATTCCGAGCTTCCTTTATTTCGAACACACCATTCTTCCATCCCCTTCAGTATGTCATTTATCGCATTTTGTTGATTTTTGACACGAACACGGCGGCCCATGTATATACGCAGTTTCTCGAAACACACGTGATGACGAACAATGCATCTTCTAGAGTTTTTTTGTAGCAAACTGTACAATGATCTAAAGATGAGAATACATGTATTCAGTGAAATCACATCCATTACGCTTTGTTGACCACAGTCACTTCTCTCAATAGTAGGCTGTTCTAATGCAAATTTATTCCATGGGTGCTGCACTCATCCTTCAATTCAACATGCTTATCATATTGTTGTTTCGCAAATGTTTTCATCAACGCGAGATGTGTAGTGAGGTGTTTCTTCTCTGTAACACTGATACAGAAGTCGTTGGTTATTACTTGTAGTTGTACAATAATGTCGTTGATTAGAGTGTCAGATACGTAATCGACGGCAGTTAATAGTTTCTCATCGTTACTTGTCAAAGCTGCTAGGACACTGTAGAAACTGTCACGGGATAGCCGTTTCTCTATCAGATGCGTAACAAGAGTATCGGTCATATATTACAATCGATGGCAGTTTACGAGTAAGTGAAGGAAGAATAAAAGTTTTATCTTCCGATAATTTAACTCTTTTCTTACCCTACGAGGAAGTGCCAACAACCTCCTCAGCTAGAACGAAGGAGATCGCATTGTTCAGCGCTACTTCGTCAAATCTCGAACGACTAAACACAGATTTCACGATTGCTTCGCCTCGAATGAAAGTTTTCGTATCAGCGTATGACTGTTGCACTCTAGCCCCAGATAAAGTAAATTAACCCGCCGCCTTCATATCCTTTCGTGCTTTGATCGACATTCCCTCAACCATCATTGCTCGCGCAATACACTTTTGTATACTACCTTTAGGAGCAGCATTAAAAACATTAATTACAGTATTGGCTAGGTTTGTGTTAGATTTGTCATGAACAAACTGTGCATCGTTGGGGTTTTTTTGCCGTGTTCACAAGCTCGCTAATGGCGCTAGCTGCTTCCTTCAGAAGTGCATTAGGATTTTCAGGATATATTATTTCGCATAATGCAACAGCTCCACTCAATGCTTTTCGTCATACATCTCCAACCAACCGGGTTGCTTTCCTTTACATTGGTGTTTCTTTCCCGTACTGTTACTGATGGTAGATTACCCTTCGTGTCATTTGTCCAGCCAAACCCCTTCCAAATATCGAGTACAGACCTCAATCGGGAGACTCTCTCAGTTTGAAGTGGCTCATTGTTCTGTTCCTGAACATTTATTTCTTGACTCTGCTCACTAACTTATCCTTTTTGAAATAAATAACATTATCCCTATTTAAATCGTAATTTTCGCTCGTTTCGCCGCCGATCTGTTTGAAGTACGTGTGGTTTGTTATGTATGCACTACCTTCTCACCACCTACTGGTCGGCCCCTCTTTCTATTTGGGCTAGCCAATGTCTGAATTCCATTGCATACACATACACAACGCAAGCATTGCAGGCCGACATCGCACTTACTTACTTTATAACTACAGGTGATCATACTGAATCACTGGTTTACAATAAATGGCACATCGAATGGAGGTCCATTGCATTGCATTGAATTGAATGTCGCACCTATCAATCTGTAATAGTGCCTCGCGGGTCTCTACAATGTATCTAAAGTGTCGTCTGAGCTTAATTAAGCAAATAAGACATTCTAATATCCTACGAGACACTTATAAGCATAGGAAATCTACCTTCTAGCATGCCTATTTCCGTCGCAATCGCATGCACTAAAGCCACAGTTTTCAAAAATGTTTTCTGGAACTTTAGAGCAAAAAACATCAGGGGTTGGTCCAGTACCAGAATTAGTAAATGGGGACGGTTCTTTAGAATCAAGTCCCCTTAGTCGGTGGATAGGGATAATATTATTTATTTCAAAAATGGCAAGTATGTATGATACAATGTATGAACATATGGTATGACACTCATAGTCGCTGTAGTGGTTCAGGAAATATTGATGGGAAGAAGTGGTCAGTAAATTCCTGTTTGAAGCTTGGGCCAAGTGAGTCGACAATGAATGATATGTGCTGAGTCAATTCGGGCCGGTGTTGACAAAACACTGTTACTATCGAATGTTCCATATATTCGCTTGCTGACCTACTAAGTAGAGTACCCCCTGTGGTACGGATCGGATCTGCGCCGTGTAGTGCCGCAGAATGGGTTAGTGCAGAGGACGAAATACCAAGAAGGACCAGGTTATCCGTCATAATCCGGTCGAGAAGCGAGGATGGGGGTAAGCCAATGCCGCACCAGATCACGGATGAATTCGGTATGTGTTGGCTGGCCTGGATCGGAAGTATCATAGTCGGAACCAACAAGCGCGATGATTTGGTTTGAACCGATATTTGGAAGTAGTACTTCAACAGCGTGATTAGCCGGGGTATAGGGAACATCTGTTGATGTGTCAGGGACGGGTGAGGGTACGGTGGTTCTTCAACATGCTGGAGAAAAGATCCAAGGTGTTCGCGGAGGGTCCAGATACTGTGGAAGTCGTGGCACTCCTGTAATCGCTGAAGGAGGTCAGGGCCAATGGGCGGCAGTTTCGGGCCTACCAGGATGCGTCGAATCAGTTGTTAGATGCAGGTAAAGTGGCTGGTAGTGAACTTGTGGCTACCAGAGCAGACAGGGCAGAGACAGCCGTCGGTGCGGTAGTCGAGCAATGTGAACATGTACGTATTCGTTACAATCATAGCACAGAGCCGGATTGGTGTAGACTCGAAGCAGCGATTGAAGTTGTCGTGTCTGGATGTGTCTCGGTTTGAGGTTGGCGGTTTACCCATAACCAGTTGGTAGTAGTATTGGCGCCGGGCCATTGCCGCGATCTCCTTGTTGAACAAGCGTTTCGTTGAGTTCCTCCTATTGTCGTCAAAGAGTCGGCGTAGGGCTAAATGGTCGGGTGTACGCCCGTCCGTGGTTTTGTGTACAGTTTTCAGATGAGCATAGATGCTGTACGGGAAGCGCAGTGATGGTTTAAGGTAAGTGGATTTGTGCTGGCCATTGAGTCGAGTTGTATTCCCAGGCAACCTCCGAGGTAGTCCGCAAATGGTCACGCGGGGAGCAGGCCGCAAAAGTGAAGTAAGTTTGTTTGATGTTTGGGAAACTGAGGGTATTTAGTGTCCGTGATGATAACTGCTGCTTAGATGAGTGCTGAGTTAAAGCGCTCGAATAGGGGGTCCAACGCATCCTTCCATATAGGCGGAGCCCAGGCAATAATGTTCAGCCCATATGTAGCCGTGGATAGGATGAATGTTTTGAACATCACCAGTCGGTTACGGGGGTGTCGCCAGCTGAAGCTATGGAAGCTATAAGCGCGGAAAGAGGCGATAACCAGTGACTATGCTGCAACCAGGGATTCCATATGTCTAGCGAGGTTGATTCCTGGTACTCCGTGAGAGAGTGGGAACCCCAGGTATTTGGAGTGTTTCGGTTCGGCATGTGTGGGCGCCAGTTTCAGGGGGAGGTAACGTGTGTTCCAAGGTGCGTCTGCAAGCGTCGGCGTGATAAGCTCACCATTTATACGGAAGGTTGGCGCCGCGTGTCGCAAGTCGGTAGATCGTACTCGGGGTTTAATGACACCCTGTTCGAGGCCAGATTTGCGTCCCCACGCATCAATGTCACCTAAGAAGGGCTGGAGCGAAACCGATCGAGGGGCTTGGATCCGTGTGTCATCGACAAATAAATAAGAGCGGAGGAGCTTGGGCCAAAATTGTGCTAGCGTGACAGCTAAGGAATCCATGTAGATAATAAAGAGTTGGGGGCCGACGATTGAACCTTGTAGGATGCCATTCGTTCTATGGAATAGAGACGAGGGCGTGCCGAGTTATGTCACTCGGGTAGAGACTTTCCCAAACAGCGCGAGGAGGCAGTTGATCCACCTTTCAGGCATTCCAGCGCGACGCAGAAGTACCCATAGGCATGGGAGAGCGACCTTGTCGTATGCCTTGGTTATGTCCAGACAGACGTCATTCCACTCCTCTTCTGACTGTGTCTCAGATTCCATGGCGGCAAGTGCTTGGGTATGACAGGAGTACCGTGATTTGAAGCCAGCTTGGGTAGCATGGGTAGCAGAGCCGGGGTGGCTCGTAATCAGATTAAGAAAGCACTTTTCAAAGATGCGTCTGACTATTTGCGTAAGCGTGATGGGGCGGAAGTCGGCGGGGGAGGTAATATCTGCATCGACTTTCTTTGGGTGCGCTGTCAGGAGGCTGCAGTTCAGGGCTGCGGGGAAGGTACCCGCCTTCAGTAGCTCAGTGAATGCTTCGGCTAGGAGTCTAATCAGTGGGCTATTGGCGTCGGGGCGTCCTAATGTCCGGCATTTGGTAGAGCGCTCCACTGCGGCCTTCAGGAGGAGGATGTGGATCCCGTCGGGGCCAGGTCCCTTATTGGGATAGCGTAGTATTGCCTCCATTACATCGTCGGGGCGTATGGTGGAAGTGACATCAGGAGAGGGTTCGGTATCGGGTGGAACCACGTACGGGTTTGTAGAGTTGAATAGGTCCTGAAAGTAGCCAGTGATGGTGGCGCCTGTGTCATCGGTACCCGGTATGCAGGATTAGCGCGGAGACCGTCGTTGGTACGCAATATCTTTGAACATTTGAGCATTGCTTTGGGCGGTCAGACGTGGGCGGAACGAGTGGTTTGGCAGCCGCTGAACCCAAGGTCTGTTTAAGTCATAATAGAACCCTCCAAAGATTTGTGGGTTAGTGGCATAGCGCCAGATGCGGTCGAGGATTCGTAGCAGCCCTTCCACTGGTCCATGTAAAGTGAGATACGACCGTAGTAGGTTCTGATGTGCCCGGAATTTGGCTTGGAATAGTCGCGTGCGGGATTTTTTGCGTAGGTGATACAGTCGATGACGATATCGGTTATATCCATGGGAGGGGAGGCGTTGGTCCGGAGGCGGTGGCATTGCTGGCATTTGTTGGGGCCGATGGATTTGATTCGTGGGAAGTATCTGGAGATCGAGTCCAAAGGTGTGGTCACCACAGATACCGTAGTCCATCAGCTTATAAGTTTGGAGGGAGGCGGGGGTGGTAGGTCGATGATACGCATGTTCAGTACCAGTTGAGCCGCCAGCATAGAGGTAGTCCAAGTGCCACGTATTACGCAGAGTAGTCTCAATCGTTTTCATACGTAGTCCCTGATTTGTAGATGCGTGGTCATACTTCTGGGCTTTGAAGTTGAAATCTCCCCACACTACATCTGGTTGGAAACCGCCAATCTCGGGGGGATTCATGTATCGCCTGAAATCTTCTGCAGTAAGCGATTTGAGTGGAAATAGAACACGGCCATATGAACGCCATAGCACACAAAGAACACCGCGTACGGTGAAGAGTGTACAAGCTGTAAATTCGATGGGTTGTGTTTGGAAAATATACCAATACCACAGTGATGCCGTGTGGTGTGATGTAGTATACGATAGCGTGTGTTCGAGCGTATATAATTAAGAAATGTGGTGTTATGCCAAGTTTCAACCACACACATAACATCAACCTGACTTAAAATCGATATAACGTTGAAACACTTATCTATATGTGCTGCGTTGTCCATGTTGAGTCCTTGTGGGTTGAAGAGCGTCATTCTCATTGGTCCTAACATTGTTCATCATCGGTCGATACTAATGGGCTCTCCTCTTTGACAATGTCAACCATTTCCATATTATTAAGAGTCCGTCGTGGAAAGCTGAGGCTGCGTATTGCTATCCATCGTGTCGGATGTTTGTATCGGGGAGACCGTTGGTATATGAAGTCGTCCGGGTTCCGCACGCGCTGATTCTTTAGCGTTTACCGGAATTCGCGGGTTAAGTGAGAAGAGGTTTGCATCATGCTTTGCTTGGTAAGCTTTCTGGAGACGGTCCGCTGTAGATTGGAGGATGTCTGCGTTAGTGAAGTTGACAAGTGGGCTCAGTAGTGCATCCATGCTGCGGGCAAGAATTTTTGGCGCTCGTTCATGTGTGCAGCGGGCCTCCCGCTTGGTGCGGAGATAGTGAATTAAAGCTGCTTTCGTAGCGTCGGGATGTTGTTGGGAGCGGGGGTCGATGTTTTCATCAAGCTGCCATTTCCACGTATGTGCTGCATGCCGTTTCACCTGGGCGACAGAGTCGCTAGGAACACAAAGACGGATGAAACTGGTGGAGCTTCCGCGGCGATTTGGTTGAGATACCGATTTAGACGGAAGATACCAGAGAAAGTGGTGGCGATTGAGGGCTGGTTGGGCATGCCAGTATTTTTCAAATACTGATTGGGATGGGGGCTTGCCGTTAGGGAAAATTGCTCGGAAGAAGAGCTATACCGGAGTTATGTCATCCATTTCATGAAGATGTTTGTCCAGCATCGGGCGGCCCACCACTTTCGTCAAAAGGTGTTCGGGTACTGGCGGCTGCAATTGGGACTGAGAAGCTGGTGGGGTCGGGCGTTTTTTAGGGCTCGGTTTTGCAGGGTTGTCCACATTTGAGCGGTAGCTGGGAGGCTCACTGCTGCTATTGGGCGCCTGTGACCGCGGTCTTTTTGCAGGCGGAGCTGGCGGGCTTGTGGAGCCAAATCGGAAAGTGTCGGGTGTGTCTTCATCTATAGGTGCACGGGTTTGGGATTTAAGGTCCCGGAGTTCGGATTCAAGGTTGTTTGTTTTTGCACAGAGATTAGTGAGCGTTTGGTGTATGGCTGATTTCCATTGGGCACCAGTCAAGGGCTCCTTGGTGATGGGCCCATCATTGTTCGGGGTTGTTAGAGCCGGTCCCAAAATTTGATTGAGATTGGCCTGTAGAGTACTGACCTGGTCAGAGAGGTTTGTGAGATTTTTGTATGTCCAATTTCCATTGATCATTGGGTAAGGAGTCGTTGGGGGCGAACGTCTCAATTGGGATTCGGCCTGGTCCGACTTTTTTTCGCGGATGTGGGACTGTGGGACTGTGGGACTGTGGGTCCCCAGACTCCCTACTGGATAATTTTTTGTCTTGTTTTGATTGAAATTCAAATTTCAAGTCAACGTTTTGGTGGGGTCTGTGGGTTTTCTTGAAAGTGGTATTCAGTTCTACACTTGTGACCTACTGGTCACCGAGATTTACGTTTCGGAGGCGAAAATTTGAATCAAAGGTCCGTCGTGAAAAATAAATATGGGGAAGTTTTAACCCTAAATCGGTGGATAGGGTGTTGAAAATAAAATAAAAACACAGCTATATTTTTTTCTGAAAACTCTTCCTCCGTATTACAAGTAGAAAATTCGAACATAGCTAGAATTCTTTCTGAAAAACCTTCCTGCGTACTACAGAAGGGACCCTACCGGGGTCTGCAAATGGGTCACAGAGCGTGACATAGCCAGCCAATCAAACGGCTCAATTAGCGTCACCGTGGCAGACAAAAATCGAACATAAAGGCGACAGGGGCTCTACAGTTTACGCTTTCAGAAATAAAATATTCTACATTTTCATAGCCTACTGTTATGTTCTCATACAGAAGAAGGCTCGACAAAATATTCTTTTTTGTTGTTCCATTCGAGCGGTGTATTTTGTTCGTGAGTCGATATTTCGAGTGTCGAATTTGGCGCGACCCAATTTTGTATAGTAGACAATTAACAAAAAATTGTTTGCGCGCCAAGACACATACATTACACGGCTTTTTTTGTGTGGGTTCTCCGTCTGTATGTTTCATTGTTTTGTGTGTGGGTAGATACGCGTGTATGTATGTATTCATGTGTGTGTCCGTTGCGGCCGATGAGACAGTTGCGGTATCGGCATTTGGTTTGTAAAAGAAGTTGTCTACAAGACAACGAGCACCACAGCATCCTTTCTATATATATAT
>NW_014040368.1:67082-78400 GCF_001186125.1 Sphaeroforma arctica JP610 | reverse complement strand
TGGTTTTCTGAGACAACTGTCTGTCATATCATCCGATGATGATAGCGATGCTGAAATTGGTTCTATGAGAGACAGGCGTACTATCGGCAATTTTATTTTAACTAATAAGGTTGCAACAAAATTACTTTACAAGCTTATGGGGACAAATGCAGTGTTTCTAAGACTGGTAAAGAAAATGATATGATAGATGGTACAAGATAGTGGTGCAGAAGAGAACAGACAAAGCAGTAGCTGCTACTAAATCAAAGAGTAAGAAAGATGCCAAAAAGGGTCATAAATGGACAACAAACGACTGGGTTCGACTTGATCACGTGATTGCCGACCCAACAATCGAGACTACCCTGCGTCACAATCGAGATTGTCCTAATGTAATACGTGGCACTTGGACTACCTCTATGCTGGCGGCTCAACTGGTACAGAACATGCGTATCACCGCTCCACCACCTCCGCCTCCCTCCAGATCTATAAGCTGACGGACTACGGTATCTGTGGTGATCACACCTTTGGGCTCGATCTCCAGGTACTTCCAACGGAACAAATCCATCGGCCCCAATAAATGTCAACAATGCCGCCGCCTCCGGACCAACGCCTTCCCCCTCATGAATATAACCGATATCGTCTTCGATTTTATCGTCTGCGAAACAAATCTCGTGCGCTTCTGTGTCCCCAGTATACTATTTCAAGCCGAAATCCGGGCGCATCAGAATCTACAACGGTCGTATCTCATCTTACATGGTCCAGCGGAAGGGCTGCTACGGATCCTCCCCCGCATCTGGCGCTATGCCGCTAGCCCACAAATCTTCGGGGGAGTCTACCAGGACATAGATAGACCCTGGGTACAACGGCTAAAAAATACCCAAACCACTCGTTCCGCCCACGTCTGACCGCCCAAAGTAATACTCAAATGCTTAAAGATATTGCGTACCAACGACGATCTCCGCGCCAACCCCGCATTCCGGGTGCCGATAACACAGGCGCCACCATCACTGGCTACTTTCAGGACCTATTCAACTCTACAAACCCGTACGTGGTTCCACCCGATACCGAACCCTCTCCTGATGTCACTTCCACCATACGCCCCGACGATGTAATGGAGGCTATACTACGCTATCACAGTAACGGGCCTGGCCCTGACAGGATCCACATCCTCCTTCTGAAGGTCGCAGTGGAGCGCTCCACCGAACGCATGACATTAGGACGCCCTGACGCCAAATAGCCTACTGATTAAACTCCTTGCCGAAGCATTCACTAAGGCGGGCACCTTCCCTACAGCCCTGGACTGCATCCTCCTGACAGCGCACCTAAAAAAGGTCGATGCAGATATCACCTCCCCCGCCGACTTCCGCCCTATCAAGCTAACGCAAATAGTCAGACGCATCTTTGAGAAGTGCTTCCTCAAGCTGATTACGAGCCACCCCGGCTCTGCTACCCATGCCACCCAAGCTGGCTTCAAATCACGATACTCCTGCCATACCCAAGCACCCGCCGCCATAGAATCTGAGACACAGTCGGAAGTGGAGTGGAACGACGTCTGCCTGAACACTACCAAGGAATATGATAGGCTTGCTCTCTCGTGCCTGTGGGTACTCCTGTGCCACACTGGGATGCCCGAAAACTGGATCAACTGCATCCGCACGCTATTTGAGAGGGTCCCCCCGAGTAATATACCACGGCACGGGAATCTATTTCATAGAACGAATGGCATCCTACTAGGCTCAATCGTTGGCCCCCAGCTCTTTATTATCTACACGTATTCGTTGGCTGTAACACTAGCACAATTCCGGCCCAAGCTCCTCCGCTCTTATTTATTTGTCGACGACACCCGAATCCAAGCCCCCCAACAGGTTCCGCTCCAGCCCTTCTTAGACGACATTGATGCTTGGGGACGCAAATTTGGCCTCGAACAGGGTGTCATCAAACCCCGAGTACTATCTACCGACTTGCGACACGCGGCGCCAACCCTCCCTATAAATGTTGAGCTTATCACGCCGACGCTTGCGGATGCACCTTAATATACACGTTACCTCCCCCTGAAGATGGCGCCCACACATGCCAAGCCTGAACTGTCCAAATACCTGGGTTTCCCACTCCCCCACGGAATACCAGGAATGAACCTCGCCAGACATACGGAATCCCTGATTGCAGCATTGTCCCTGGGTATCGCCTCCTTCTGCGCTTATGGCTTCCATGGCTTCAGCTGGCGACACCCCCACAACCGACTGGTGCAGTTCAAAACATCCACCCTAACCACGGCTACATATAGCCTGTACATTATTGCCTGGGCTCCGCCTATATGGAAGGATGTGCTGGGCCCCCTGTTTGAGCGCTATAACTCAGTACTCATTCAAGCAGCAGCCATCATCATGGGCAACAAATACCCTAGGTTGCCCATACATCAAGCAAACTTACTCCACTTTTGTGGCCTGCTTCCCACGCGACCATTCGCGGACTACCTCGGAGGTTGCCTGGGACTACAACTCGACTCAATGGCCAGCACAAACCCACTCACCCCTCTGACGCAACCCACCTGGGCCCACGGCAAACCGTCACTGCGCTTCCCGTAAAGTATCTATGCCCACCTGAAAATTGTATACAAAACCACGGACGGGCGTACACCCGACCATTTAGCCCTACGCCGACTCTTTGACGACAATAGGAGGAACTCAACGAAACGCTTGTTCAACACGGAAATCGCGACAATGGCCCGGCGTCAATACTACTACCAACTGGTCATGGGCAAACTGCCAACTTTATATCGGGACAAAGCCAGACACGACAGCTTCAACCGCTTCTTCGAGCCTACACCAATCCGGCTCTTTACTCAACTCCGCACTGACAGTTGTCTCTGCCCTGTCGCCCCGGTGGCCACAAATTCACCACCAGTCACTCTGCCTCCATCCAGCAACTGGTCCGACGCATCCTGGTAGGCCCAAAACTATCTTCCATTGGCCCTGATCTCCTCTAGCAATTACAGGAGCGCCACAATTTCCACGGTATCTGGACGTTCCACGAACACCTTGGACCCTTTTTCCAGCATGTAGCACAACCCCTGTACCCACACCCGTATCTGACACATCAACAGATGTTCCCCATACCCCGGCTAAACATGCTGTTGAAGTACTACTTCCAAATTTCGGTCCAAACCAAGTTATCGCGCCTGTTGGTTCCGACCATGATACTTCCAATCCAGGCCAACCAGCGCATACTGAGTGCATCCGTGGTCTGGTGCGGCATCGGTGCACCCCCAACCTCGCTCCTCAGCGGAATTATGACCGATAACCTTGTCCTACTCTGCATTTTGTACTCTGCACTATCCCATTCCACGGCACTATACGTTGAAGACCCGATCCGAACCACAGAGGTGGGTACGCTATTATTTAGTAGGTCAGCAAGCGAATACGTGGCACACTCGATGGGGTCAGTTTTTTTGTCAGCACCGGCCTGAATTGACCCAGCGCATATCCTCCATCGTCGACTCACTTGGTCCAAGCTTCAAACGGAAATATACTGACCACTTCTTCCCATCGATCTTCCCCGAAACACTACAACGGCTATGGGAGCCATATCATATATACATACATTGTAACCTATCTCCTTTGAAATAATTAATATTATTCCTACTACCTTTCCAGCAATGTCTAAACACTTTTCCAATGCACACACCCGAGAGGAGATTGACGACGGCATTGTAAAGAAAGGAGACATTTATGCTGAACATGGTATACTGGCAACTTTATTCAATGATCATTGTAATGTTTACATCGTGTCCGCTTATACGGAGTTTGCTTATGATGCGGAGCGTTTTAAGGATCTGGTAGACGAGGACATCAATATGTTACCAAAGCAGCCTTCCGCCAAAATTGCAGTCAAAGCTAAGGAAGTCAAATGTGACGTCCGCATTGGTCACAGCCGCTGGGCTATTTCCGGTCAAAACAATCCTACAAACTTTGCAAGTTTTACAGATAAAGACTACATTGTGATGGTATGGTTACTTACCGGTGGCACGGACAGTGCGAATCCGTTCCTTAATGCCGCGATTTCGATGGTCCAAGATATAACGACTCGCAGAGAAGCTGGAATCAAGAAACGTCACGAACAGGAATCGGCAATGCACGATGCTTTGATATCTAAATTGTATGCTATCGGTCGAGATAAGAAACCAGATATGCAGTGTCTGACACTTCGACACGAACTTCAACTGAACTCGCCAACGACAAGCACGCTTTTGAAGAGAAGATGGCAGCGTCACGTCAAGCTCACGAAACTAATGCAGCTGTGAAGCTAGCGGAGATTCAAAGTCTTGGACTGAACATTGAATTTCTTCAGAGAGCGTATACATCTGAAGGCGACAATTTGATCAGAGAGGCTTTAAAAGCAAAATTGCCTGCCCTTTTGAATGTATAGTGTAGATAGTGTATCGTGTTTGTCATGTGTATGTCTAGTGTAGATAGTGTATCGTGTTTGTCATGTGTATGTCTAGTGTAATGAGTATATCATGTGTGTAATCATCAATAAATAATTGAAAGCAACATCAATATAAAAGGCGGTAGTCGGGTGCGCAGGTGTTTTGTGGTTGCCGAAGCGGTGCGAGAATATCGGAAATACGCTTTTAAGTAGCGGGGCGGATGTGATTGGCATGGCTTCAAGAAGGGTATCAATTGGGGTAGGAGTGATGCGGCTGGTGGGTGGGTAGATAGGAAACGCTGTGGGGACACGGAATTAGGAGCCAGCAGTAAGGCAAATCGGTAAACGGGTCCAGAAGTTTCAGGGAGAGATGGGGCAGGGGAAGGGCCAGAGAGTATTGGACTGGGATTAGTGCCACGGGCAGGGAGTGGTATGGGGGGTATTGAAAATGGGATCGGTGATATATTCAGCTCATGAAAAGTTAATATTCGGCTCATGTACGCCTCTAAAAAGTACCTATGCCCCATCTGGAGCTACGTCCCACCGCAATCTCCAGTATTCGGATTTTCCCGGTTCAAATAAATCAGGAGGCTCAATTTGAAATAGAACGATGTCGAGTTCAACTGCTGAGGACTAAGGGTTGCGTGTGAACTCGCGGATCCTAAAGACGTACATGGCGGTTTCGAGTACAAACTCTGACGATACAGAAATAAGCCCACTCTCAAGAATCCAAAACTGTGACGGTTCCAGAGAGAAGGGGAGAATAGCGCCAGTGCAGTGAAATACGATTTGTAGCGTGCGGCAGCAAAGGCGCTGAAGCTCATAGACTGGCGCATGGAAATGACTCGGGGATTAATCACACCACTGCTAAGGCAAAGTGAATGTAACTGTTCTGATTTGCATGAACACACCAGACCTCTACTTAGGTACACGGTATTCGCCGGTACTGAGACTGTACCACGACTACAGTACGGGCAGCATATTCTCATTTTTTATGCAAAGTCCAGACTTAAACACCAATGCTGCGGCGGGTAATTCTCACAGAGTATCAAAATTACGGCACAGAACGGAAGTACAGGAGTCCTTCAGCTCAAGGCACGGTCGTAATATCACCACCGCTTTGCCGGAAAAGTGCAGAGCCCCCGACATACTGCAAAGTGTTACACTAAGGCTGTACCTGACCAAGATGGCACTACATAGCACAGCAAGGACGTACAATAACCACACCACGACTACGGGGCTGGATAAAATTGCACCACCCCGTAGTCTCCGGTGACCATCCAGTCGTTGTTGGGGCCATCGCTAACAGAAGCTAAAGTCTCTTCACTCAAACCACAGATAACCTCGGATTTGTTTGTGCGCAGCGCACAGTAGGGTGCACTGCCGAACTTCGGGGCACAATCAGCGAAGGCTTCCCGGGCAGGAAAGGGTCTGAAGGCAACAACGGGGTTGAGTAATATAAATATCAACGGTACTTGAACGACTACTAGAAACTTAAAATGTCCTATGTGTTTGTAAGATTTGTTTTTGAGCCTAGAAATCGACAAATCGGCGCGAGTCTCAGAATGGAGACGAACTTCTGAGGGATAGACCTGCACTTGTTCTGCAATATTCAAAGGGTCCATAAACGGTTGTTCATCTTACCTGTCCCCAAGTAGCTTCCGGTAGTTAAGGTCGCCTTTGAATATCAGCAGTTGCGACTTGCTCAACTCCGCAAACAAATCGGGTGCCACACTTTCCATATGATGGTAGTCATTCCACAGAGTCCAGAAGGTGTGAGTAGTTATCACCCATTTCTGCGACGCTAAATTCTCCTAACACATTGACAAAGTACAATGAAACACAGCATAAGTCAGGTTGAGCCTAGTTGAGTCCAGCAATCTGCATTTCTGATATTGGGACTGCTAACTATTGTAAAGCCACGAGGAAACGCAAAGTGAACTATGAGAACAAACAACGTACCACATGTCTGTGCATACATACCTTATCACACACCAGACAAATTTACTTATCGATATCCCACCCAGCTACAAATTGAGCAGTGCTTGATACCAATACAACACACATCTGTGTCATCTTCCCGTGTCGCAAATTACACAGATATATCCAGCTAAATCTGGTTCGTATTGTAAATGTTCTATACAAACAAAGGGCCTACGCCTACAGTTGGTCACACCCAGACACACATCCCTCTACAAGCGTGTATACCAAAATAAAACATTGCAGACAACAGACAAACGAGCGAACTGCAAACCCAGCGCCTCATTGACTGTAACCCAGAGGCATACTCAGGAACTAGCAAGCATACTCGTTCATTCAACTCAAAACAATCGGATCTACGCAGCGAGCGCGTTGAATGCAATCACACCTTCAACCGACCGCCCAACCATTGGCTATCTTCGTTTTCACTTCTCCGCATTTCATCTATTGTTTGCATGACATCGGTCTCAGTAGCATCGGAAACGAACCAGGGAAATTGCTTGACGTGTAGGTACACTTTGACATTCTTACCCGCTCGCGTCTATGAAATAGTTGAATGTCCGGTAGAATAAATTTAGAGTAAGGTTCATTGAGGAATGCGTTCTATGCAGATATTGGGTGCATCCAGAGTTTGGACAATACAAAAATATGTTCGGTATACGTCTACGAACTCAATAAGATGTGCTACACATGTAGGTAGTTGAATCGAAATGGGCTATAAATGTAGGTAATTGAATTGGTACACGAACTGTTTAGCAGTATTGAATGAAAGTTGCACATCCGATTCTATTTTAGATTTGAAATGGTGCTGTGGTACTGCATTGCCGTAAGCGGCATTGGCAGATAGTACTGTGTATTGTATAGTGTAGTGTATGTACGCATACATGTGCTAAATGGTTTGTACACGGACACAGGTATATGTGCAAGAGTTCTCATTATGTCAATAGTAAGGTTTGAATACGAACAAGAGCCTTCGACACCTGAAATCATGAAGCAACATTTAATTTGTGTATGGATCTGTGCAGATCATGTGTGTATGTATCTATATCTCGTGGGAATGTTGTAGAATTGAAAAGAATCTTAAAACTGAAGCACAACCAAACATCCGTAAGTAACTACTCAACCGATTGTAATTCGATTATACATTCATTCCTTCGTACGCACGCACACGTACATACGTACAAGGTCATGTATTCATGAGGGTAAAAACGCATGCTCGTGTGACCATGCATGCACATATTTCACACCATATAATGAAAAGATGTAAATACGTGTGCAAAAGAATTCAGGTGCGTACACATACTGAACTTAATCGTCATTTGAACAGAACAGATTGTGTTAGAATTTTTGATATTCAATTCAACAGCTCTTAAAGAACGTGTACTTTTAAAGTGGAAACCATTTGCGCGTATCCATCTACATTTCAGGCACGTAACTATCATCAGAATAAGTACCTAATGTCATAGATAAGCTCATGAATTGTGCACGAATATGTATGCGTCTTAACAAATACCCCATATGAAGAAGGCTATCTAGTATCAGTATATATAGCATTCACACTATAGATACGCTCTCACGCATGAAAACAGTACAAATTCAGTTTATAACAATACATGAGCCCATTGCACGTGCTAGCGTATTTGAATACGTACATATTCAGATATGATGTTGCTCTCACCTGTATGTATCAAATACACAAAAGTCGAAGGCAACAATAACAAATGTGGGATTAGATGGGTAGCTAGATGTATCCTTGATGTACACGAGTTTATATTCTTGTACTATTATACAATTAACAACACAAATGTACATCTAAAGCACATACAAGTGTACTTACCAGATCTTTGAGATCCGAAACTCAGACAATGTGTATTGATGATCAAAATCCAACCCTCATTTCTAGGTAGTACTTCTTAAATTATCTGTATATGATAGAGGATATATATATATATATACACTTTGTGTGTGACTGTAAAATCCTATCTGTGAAATAAACTGAAACACTATAGCGCATATTCATATTGACACATAATTGTACATTCTCAAGATCAGATGAATACCAAAACATCACGGAGCCCACATACTCACAGACACAGACACACTATATATATATATATAAATATAATTTCTCATGATTTCATATATATTTGTACACTGCAGATGAAAGATGCATTCTCAGATACTTGCGCACGAGAAGTTTGCCCATCAATCACCCACGAATATATACTTACCAGGTGATCTGCTAAGAGCAGGTCATTGAACAACTCAAACCCAGCATTATCAAGAATTATGTCTATGCGAGCGGACTCGTCGCCTATATCTGTAGAGTAACAAGATGGCGAAAGCCAGTTAAACGTGAAAAACAAAACTACGGCATTGTCCTCGAACTCAGTGACGTAATTGTGTGCAAGAAAAACCCTACCTTCTATTATGCATACACATATACATATATCATTCGATATATGTACTTTTATTAATAGAACGCACCCAAAATCTAGGAAATGCACTGCAAAGCATACGTACAATTGACATATATAGATATTGGCCAGAGAATGCTCAAGCAGCACCTTCAAATATCCGGATCGATTAAATTCTATGACGTTCTCCCTATACTATTGCGATGGCATATATGTAAACATATCCTTGTATATTCTATATATGTATATATACATACATATATAGACATATATACACACACACACAGACACACAGACACACATATATATCCATATATATACATTATATATATATATATTATGTGTGTTGGTGTCGCATATTGGTCGCACACATTAACCGACAAAACATACCCTTGACACACTCCACAATAGCCGAGACGTGATCGACGAGCACATGGCTGCTACTGTACTCCGTGACATCAGTTTCTACTGCAGAGTTGTCCACTGCAGTGTTGATATGCAGTGAGAGGTCGTTCCTGTTGCCCCATAGTGAAGCCAATATAAGACCTGCCAGTTGTTCGTCTGTGTGGATATCGAAGGGGAGGAGACAATAGTGATATTAATTAATTTACGTGTTCTTCATCCGTGTCCATTATTTCATCGGTCTTCCACTGTGTGGATATCGGTGGGGCGACGGCAATACTAAAGAATATTCCCACACTTTATCGTTGAGTATTCAGAGGAGTGGCATCACTCGAAGGACACCAGCGGGGCGCTGGCAAGTCAAGAAGTAGCATGTAAAGGACAATGACAAATGCTACGCTAAGGATACCCTTGTTTGCCTACGAGCAAAGCGAGCGAATCAATGAGCTACATAAATATAACTTCGGGAATGAGTAGTTAAATGCGATTCTTCATCTCATTGGTCGTCGAGATGAAAGGAAGTTCGAGGTACTGACGCTGCGCTGACCAATGCTCCAATACGGATATATAGGTATATGGTGGACATGTGCAAAAGTACCATACACACTAGTCAATTTGTGCATATGTACTAGAAGCATACGACCAATATCTTCATCCAAACATGAATCGGTGAAAATCAAGCTTCAAACAGACAAAAGGCACAGGTCCACCGACCTACGCTTGCGAATACACATGTGCACGAACGTGTTTGACACACTAATCAAAAAGGTACTTCCTTAATCTCACGCTAACATGACTTTTCTCCCATTAGGATGCAAATTCATACCTAAACGTTCGCATCAATACGCACAAAAAAAATATTTGCTGAGGCTTCGGTATGAGAGGAAGTGTACTCCCCCGGCTTTCTGGCCATACCGCTATCTTGCCACCCGCAGGTCTTTGTGAATTCGACAAGCGGCAGATAGAATCCATCGACAAAGCTCAAACCTATATACAGTTGGACATGTTTATATCCACAACAAAGTGGCCGTTTGATGGGCTCGATCAAAAACATATGACACACACCATAGGAGCGCTCGTCTTGGCGACTCTTCCGATACCTCTCAGTAGCAGTTGCCACTGGCGCTGCGCTCTGAGCCCATGCCGTGTGCTTCTTCTGCGCGAACGGATCCAGCGGTTCACTTACACCAAGCGCAGTAGCTCTGAGACAAATATATATACAGACATGAGCATTGCAAGATCAGGATTGATGAGTTCACCCCATACCAGCTACAGTAGGTCTGAAACGCCCATGGACAAAATGGACTTTACCGTCAAAAGTAATGTGTTAGAAATCGATGATTCTCAGGAGCGTGGCAGATCGTGCTGCAGAGTATCCGCCGTAGGTCACTTGTCGTCTATTGAAGTGCGGCATTGCTAAGTTTGAAATAACAAACATATGCATAATAACACAAACCTGCATTCGAATATATTCCGTATCTTGATTCTAAATATGGGGTTTGTACCTGTGAGGGATCACCATAGCCTCTCGAACACGCCTGTAGAGGTAACATTCTTCAAACAACCACGGCACAGTGGAGTACACACACATGTCTCTGCCACCCATTTTCGTCCGCAACTGCAGTAAAATGATTTATAAGTCAGGGATGATTCTTGCTAAACACGAGAGAAATGTGAGCTAATGCTGACTAAGAGCTTTATCGCTGGGTGTGTATGACTATAAGTACACCTGGTTGTATGAAAGGCATAGTGCCCATGTAAACCTGAATACAAATATAGCATTCTGTCAGGTTCTACTTTCCCACTTTTTGTCGCTGCTGACAAAGGCTTTGTCGAATTTGAATTGGGCGAAAAAGACAAAAGAAAAAAAGGGAACAAAAATATACATCGCAATAGCAATACAAAAACACCTCATTCAGCGCCGCTGTCCATAATTGAACGTCCAATTCGCTATCCTCAAAATCATCCATCGGTTTATCGGTCCATAAACTGTACTTGAGCTTCGATAGCAGTGCCATCGATTTTTGTATAGTATCCTGCGCGAGGGAGCGAGTGGGAGCATGATTACATGTATTCCATTGATATGTGTTTACAAGTGTTATAGTTTAACGTTTA
>NW_014040368.1:51977-59527 GCF_001186125.1 Sphaeroforma arctica JP610 | reverse complement strand
ATATATATATGTACATATTGATGTATTTATATATATATATATATATATATATATATATATATATATATATATATATATATATATATATATATATATATATATATATATATATATATACATAACACACACACACACACACATATATATATATATGTATATATATATATATGGTGCTTATTACTCTGTAATAAGAAGGGAATGTTTTTGAAAGATGCTGCACATATACCAATATTGTACAATTTGATGAGTATACGATAATAAATCATATAAAACTCAATAATCGTCAATTACATGTCATTGTTGGACATAGTAGATAAATACAAGTTATGCTCTTATGTTTGGCACAACTACAAATTCGAGTGCGTGACATAACTACATACCGGGATCACGGACACCACCAGACCCGATGGCATTTCTAACGATAGAGGGTCTCATTTTTCGGGATCAGTATAAGTCCAATAATGTTCTTCTGCACACAGCTATCACACATGTATGTAAATATTCATGTATCGGATCACGATATTTACCTATGCGTGTACAGATTTTAGTATTTTCACTTTTTTTTGGTCTCAGAAGACTAAGTCATTTGTTTATTTGGTGACGCCACAGTCCACACTCCACACCTCACTGCCAGCAGGGCTTCTGTTCAAGTGCATTTCCATGATTTCTATGTGAGGGAGGTTTAAAAATATGATAATATAGGCAATAGACGTTTGACCGTCGCTGACGTGGAGATTTTGTGAATCATGTCCCAATCAAAAATAAGCTTGGTGGCCAGGACAGCGTAGACGTACTACGTTTTGACGTTTACGCATTGGATATAAACGTAAATACGCAATAAACTTACGTCTATGAGCACCACAGTGTGCTTATAGACGTAAGGCTCATATCGTAAACGTACTACGTTTTATTACGTTTTACGTTATGAGGCTTGTTGGTGAGGGCCAATCATAATTGCATATACCAAAGTGAATCGGTTCGGTACTTAATCGGACTAAATAGTCTCTACTCTCGCTATCATACCGTCAGCCGAGAGAGGTAAATATGTGTATAAATATTTACGTACATATGTTTTTATTTTATTTTTTTTGAAATTAATAAATATGTAGAATTTTGGTTCATTTGGGTCGCGGGCAATTTTTTTCTTTCTAGAGAGGGTCATGTTGGGTTTCAGATTTTTCTTGTTTTTGCGCGAGAATTGCACGGAGCGACCCCATATTATACTTTTACCCAATCAAAAAGCAGTTGTAAAAATTGCGTCAAAGATCACTTGTTTCTTGGGTTATAGAATCCCATCTCCTGCCCGTCCAGGTTGCCACAGTGATAGACTGTTAGCGTGCTTGAGCAACCAATATGCTAGGCAAACACCGCCATTAGGAAGGCCTCCATATCCACGTATGAATCATGGCATCAATATTCGGTTCCGGTCATATTTCCTATATTTCTTAATCGTAGAGTCTATATTTACACTTCACATATCCATTACTTGCGTACACCTATTTATGTGCAATGATACCAGCTTGATACCAGCTGGCGCTAATCCATAAATCGATACCATCGAGTGAAGATTACCTTGATTTCTTGAGCATAGTTGATTCTGTTAACATAACTGATAACCATCACCACCTTAAATCAATCACACAACATCATGGCAAGCACAAATAAAAATTTAACTACGGCATCTACAAACGAGGAACCAATGGTGGAGGTGAGTCTCGAGAACAATGTCTCTGATGTAGGAGAGAGTGGAAGGGACGAGAAGCTTGACAATGCTGATTTACCAACTCTGTCTGTGGAGATGGATAAAAGCCAGGCAGATGCAAAAACTGATGGCAAAGAAGCACTTGATACCCCGGATACACATTTAGAACGCAGACATCAACTCGGCAACGAGGCAACGACAAGAAGAAAGCTAAGGACAAATTAAAATTCACACCTTTTGCACCTGTCAAACCACACACTGCACAGCCAGGGGCACTGAAATTAGACGTTACGAAGAATCCAGGAGAGAATCGTGTTCATACCCCTCAGATTATCATTCTGGAAAGCTATGAAGAGGGCAGAGATACAGGGAAAGCTCATCGGTGGTGCGATCATCTAAGTTTTGTATGTGCGGGGATATGTGTGAAAATGACGAAATGCGGTCTCAAGATATGTGGATGCTGAGATGATAATTCAATCTGAGCGCTTAATCTAGTAGAGGGCGACTCGTTGTTAGATTACTGCCTGTCCAAGAGCTGCAGAAGCAGCATCAGACGACAGAAGAACACTCGTGGGCATTGCGAACTTTCCAGACGGCCAGCCAGTAAGATGCAATGATTGGTTTCTTGGTATACGCATCAGGAGATCAGGGAGCCTTGTTGGAAAACATGAACGGCTACTCAATAAGCCTATTATAAAAGAAGCCGTCTGCGTGTAGCTATTTTCCACGAGTCAAGCTAGTTGTAAGTTGGCCATACACTTCGTAAACGTTTCACAAAGACAGCTCAGTTGTGTACTGCGGTTAAAACGCGGTCTATAAACCTAACTCAGACTTGTACATTGTTATCATTCAAGTCATAAGGTTTCAGTTATTTTAAGTAAAAGTAGTACCATAAGTTGTCAAAATAGAATCATAAGTTGTACAGGTAGTAGTACCATAAGTTCCTGCGCTTACATTCGGCTACGATGAGCTCACACTACGATAAGCAAAGGTGCCAGTGCTAAACGATCGTCAGAGTGTCAGGTACACTTTCTGTCACAATAAAATATTTGCAGATGCATGATATAGATAGATGTGCTGTTTTGTTAGTATAGAGAGCTGGACTGTTGGGTCAATGACGATGAAAGTAGATAATTCATGCAAACTTAATAGCAATAGTCAAACGACTACGTTTCATCAACGCTCGTCATGCCCGCCCACATTCAATGGTCGGACTATATACAAGGGTCGGATTATATACAATGGTCTTTATATGCGAAGATCGATGAGAAAGTATGCTATGTACAAAATGTTTCTTCTGTTGTAGGCAGGGGCTCCATGATCGTCGAAACTGATTGTACGGATTCGTCCCATACCAGCTGAAATACACCACTCCCCCATTTATAGCTATAACACAGTCAAATAATTGTCAAAGAAAATTACAAAGGAGAATAATCATGAAACATTAATTCTGAAAGAACATTTGTATTGCACTAGGGCTGAGTACGATAGATACTTCGGCACCGCGAGTAAGTACGAGGTACGATAGTAAACTAAAAACAAAGGCATCCTGGGCATCCTGTGGATCAAAGACAGTGTTGACAAGTGCTATACTCGTGGCTATAAACGGCTAGTGTGGAATTTGAACTACACCGTGGTGTCGGTGTCGATCAGATATTTTGACTTAGGCCAACGGCTGTGGTGGCCACTGGTATTTTAATTTTACAGTGCAAAACTACAGGTGGTCACTTTTGGGCAATTTTTCTAGGGCCGGCCGGGAAGTCAAAATGATGGCTTGCTATAGAGATTCATTTCCTAGTGCGTTTAAGTACGTATCGTTTCGTCTATTCGGATCAATATTTATGTCATTGTTATTCATATCATTTATTATTGTTTTGAATATCTGTTCTAATTTTCGGCCTCTTTCAGCCACTGAAGATCGTGCATGGAATTGTGTGAGTACATTCTGCAAGCGGTTTGCCGGGTACAATAGCGTATACCATACATACTATTGTAAACATTCGAGGTACGTGGTGTCTAAGAAAAGGTAATATCTGCTCCTAGAAGTTTTTGCGTCTACCAATCACCAACTCCTTTTGCTCATAACGATTAACTGCCTCTTGGTCTATATAATTTGTGCGCGACACCAGGTCTGCGTTGCGATGCATTATTTGGTGTAGCATCAAGATATCTCTGCGCATGATGCTATATACGATCCGTGCTACACGATGGCTTAGATTTGCTCAATTCTGGGGTCCAAGTACGCTTCACCTGGCTGTGCGGCGCTATCTTTGTCCTGCTTAGCGGACTGCCTCCTGCGGTAAAGGAAAGTGCCCAAAGCACCCACTCCCAGCAATCCGATTGCCGCAACTCCCACAGTCGTGCCTATTCGTGAGGTAGAGGTTTTTCGAGAAGTCAATGATCAGATCATAGGTCCAGATTAGGAGTGCATTAGATATTTTCAAAATTGAAGGCCATAAACCCACGCTGATGTATAAATTAGTATAACTACATTAAAAAATGTTATGTAGCTTGCAATGTTGTCAAGCCACCTATATATATATATATATATATATACATTCTGTATATTAGTATATATATAAGTATATATAGGTATATAAGTATATATAATTATATACAAATATATATATATATATATATATATATATATTATATATATATATATATATACACAATATATAATATATATATATACATATATACTACATATACTACACACACACATATATATATATATATATATATACTAACACACACACACACACATATATATATAAATATACATATATATATATAGGGCCATGTGTACGAGGGATATGGCCAATGTCTGGTGCCGAGTCACGTTCTCGGCCGCCCAAGCCATATCGTAGCCGGGAAAGTTGGTGCGTCCAATGAAATCATCCTGTAGATAAGTGTTCGATAAGGGAACTGATGAGCTCGGACTTCGGAGTGCGGCGTAAGCCTGTCAGTTTGCCGTCGCATGCGATTTCATCTTGGAATCAGCACTGAATACAATGACAACAATAAGCATTAACGTGTACCTGTTTACAATATGCGTGCCTGTACATGTATACATACGCGTACTTATATATTTGCACATATGCAATATACTTGCTTGCATATACAATGAGTAGTGCAGCTACATCTCAGTAAGAATGAACGACTTGTGCGAGCACACATACCAGATTGTACGCCAAGAGTACGAAGTTGAACCACTAGAGTTGTAAAGACGTGAAGTTCGACCCGAGACACATCAGGCCGGGAATGTTTGGGAATATTGTCAGCGATGTAAGATAGCAGAGATATATTGCGAGTACCCCAGGCCAAACTATTCTTGTCGCTTCCTGTGTGTAGATATTGATTTGACGGGCGGCGTGAGTACAGTGCGGTTCACAAGAGATGCTATGGTCGGTACAATCGCGAGGCTAGACAGTGGTAAAAGTCGGACAAACTATCCTGTAATATAGCTTACATCGATGGATATGGTAAACCAGTGCATGGCTACAACATACTTTCAATTCCGAGAAATGCTGGAACCAATGGAACACCGGCTTGCTCGACTGTGCTTGAAACTCCACACTAGATTCCTCAAAAATGATGCTTGTCTCTGTCTTTTTCTGACCGGTTTCGTGCGCCGCCGCCCATCCAAGGCTCCTGTGGAAGACTTGAGATCACCTGTCGCCATAGCGGTTGATGATTCTAGAGCACTGGCGGTCGTATTGACACCGCCCGCCGCAAAAGGGTTCTTATTGGGCTTCAACGAATCATCTTCCTCGATATACTTGGCGTACAAGAGATTCTTTCGGATACCATACCAGTACACCGCAATGTTGGACAGAGAGACGATTATCATGGCAGCGCAGAAGCCAACTTCTTGATAGCGCGCCTGGTCTGCAGTGTGGGAGTCGCCTGAGGTACCCGTGATGCAAAGCTGCGAAATGCATCAATGTAGGATGGTGTTATGTTAAGCTAACATTTCAATTGGTTTGCGCTGAGGATAATCTCTGCGGAAGCAGTTTAGAGTTTTTACCCATCACTCGATACAGTACACGTGTATGTGTATCATAACCAACAATTCATGCATTAGTGCAGTTGAAAATCAAAAAAAAACTATCCTAAGGTGGCATGGAGCTATAGACACAGATCATGTGTGTGAAGCTAAGATCTCCACTCGGTCAGAGATTGAGCACTCCATAGTGGTTTTAGCATAACGTCTCTACTGATGCTCCGCTGCGTATCTCGACGGACTATGGTTGGGTGTGGTGCGTGTGCGAAAGGTATGTGTGTGATTCAAAATAGCCTGCTCTATTTAATGTGTACCGAGCTGCCAGGAGAGCAACTTCTGTTCCAGCGCGATAAGAATGCGTTCTTCAAATACGTTCTTCAACGTTTTTCGCAACGTACTGGGAACTACGGTCATGGGTCGATTGGATGAGATGTTTAAGTTCAAATACTGCACCCGCAGGCCCATCTAGTGCACACACAAGCAAACCATAAGATTTCCCGCGCCTAGGGATACCTACTTGTATCTATCTCTGCCTTAAAATAACATTATACAAATGCCAAGTTATCAGTGAATGTACAACCAAATTTGTAGGTTCAATAACGTGTTTCCTGAGGTTGTAAAGTTAACAATGCTACCTTGTAAGATTGACACTTGCCTGAATGAGTATGTTGACAAAGACATTCAGGATGCCAGCCATGCCAGTGCCCCAAGCACACATCTGCGAAGATAAAATAGATAAGACGATTAATAGGCAGCTATTAGAATTGGGACACAAACATTCAACAACTACATGTACAGAAAGTAGCATCCCAAGAAAGAAGCGTTTTTGCCAGCTTGCGCTCGAGTTTTACGATCTATTACAAGTCCCAATTGACCACATGATAATGGTACTTACAGGTGTGTCGGCTGGCTGGAAGGAAAATGGCAGACAATTCGTACATCGCGGGCTCAAACAAAGCTTGACCAAGGGCCACTCCACATCCAACTGCGTAGATCACTGCGATGAGTGCATCCTGTTTTTGCGAAGTTATCATCGAGTACATTTGAGAACACGTTGTTTCCACACTTCCTTGTACACATAATAGGTAAAGATAAAACGTAATTTGTGCCCTTTCAAATCTCACGATATATCATCAACAGGGATACGATATACCTCATCAGTATATAACTCCAGCACGCCGAGAATGATAATGCCGGCCAGGATGGCGTTGGAAGTCATTGTGATGCACACACGGGCAGTAAACGACATGCACTCATGGTGGTTTAGGCCCGTAATGAGGAGGAAGGAGTAGAAAGCACACTCAGGCACTGTAATCGTTATCATGCTCACGAAGGAGAAGCTCGGGATTTCGAACAGAATTTGGAACACAAACTGGCTCGTCAACGATTTAGCAAAAATGTGAATCACGGTACTAATTATAGACGTCCCTGGATGAATTTATTGTTAACCCGTTCATGCGGTAGGTGGGAAAGAGAACGCGGACGATATATCAAAAAGGACAATATATGCAATGGAGGAAAATGAGCAGTTTTCATCACATACGCTTACCCCCACATAAATGCCACCGACATGAAGAACAGACTCCAGTTGATGATCTATCCATTTGTTGAAGACTCGTAATCCTCCTTGTCTTGTGCAGAGAAACGCAGTTCCGTAGAATTTTCGCCGTTTTCCACGCTCTGCAATGCATTCACCGAGTTCAAATTAATAGTTGTCACCGAGATATAAAAATGAATACGATGCCGCGAACCAACTGATACAGTACACTCGTAGAATATGTTGTCGTCCTGGTTAGATTACTTTGAAGGGCCTTACTATGGGAACGCCGCCATACTCTATAT
>NW_014040368.1:44867-51957 GCF_001186125.1 Sphaeroforma arctica JP610 | reverse complement strand
ATATATATATACACACACACACACACACACACACATATATATATATATATATATATATCTCTCTCTTTATCTATACATCTTGTATATACCTACATACCATTATAAACGAGGATTGATTTTGTTTCGACCGGAGCGAATGTACAGTCCTGAAATAACCACAGTCTGACGAATATTATTGAATGATAGCTACCTTTTATATTTCAAAATACATCAGGAAATTGGTCTAGTGGAAAATAAATGATAGTGCAGCACTCTCCGAGTCCTCGACTGGGATATATATTATCTATTTTTTTATGAATTTCCATTTTTGGTGCTTTTATTCATATTACAGGATACAATTGGAATTCCGAATATGGATAAAATGAACTCATGATAAAAGATAAACTATTTACATAGCCACAACTCACAACTCACAATTCATAAAAGTCATACGTAATAAGTTGTCACCATGTTGTCCACTCACATGAGTCATCCTTCTCTCACACATCAAGAGATAAGCTGATAAAGAGACTCTCTATTTTTCAAAGTCCACGCCTCTACGATCTCTCTCTCTTTCTCTACCTTCTGTCTCACTAAAGGCTAGTAGTAAATAGTAGTACTTTATGTCATATAGCGTAGCCTTCCAAAATCCATATAACTATAGTGAGAAACTGAGAGAGTAGAGAGGGAAGAAAAGAGAGAAGGTATGTACTATGTATTTTGATTGTAAAGAGAGTTATTCCATACTTATTATCATTATGGGCTGCATTCAATAGTTCTATACTTTGAACTTCTGAAGTCTGATGAATCGACAATGAAGCACAAGACTCAAGAGTAGAGTCACAGTACTCACAAGAGTAAACAGAGTGAACTTAGCGTGTGAAGCCTGAAAGTCTGTATATGAGTAATGGAGAGTGAAGACTGAAGTCAGAAGACAGTGAAGACTGAAATTGGGTATCACAAACTCATGTACTATGTATTTACAAAACTGAAGTCTGAAGTCTCAAGTCTGAAGTTTTGAGTTTGGACTCTGAAGTCTGAACTTGAAGTCTGAAGCTAATCAGCTCTGAATCGCAGCGACTCCGACAGCTGACGGACTGCCGCCGACAGGCGACAGCCTTCATAAATAAATAAATATGACATATCTACATAAAACAGTGTATTTGTTTTATATATAAAAAACAAATGTATTTTCAGAAGGCTATGGCGCTAAAATGATTTGTTTTAAAGAAAACATAAATAAATATCCTGGCCCTCTGGCCTCTAGTCCTCTACTATTTTAAAAATTAAATATTTAGAGTGAGAAGAAAGAAAATATGGCTGAACGGACTAACGTCTGTAGGACTAAATATTTAACGTTTTTATGTTTTATTGTTATAATCAATAGAATCGGATTGGATGGTAAGAAGTTCAAGAAACTGCTTTTATTATATCGTGCTCGTCGAATTTTGATTTCCATTGTTCTCCAATCAGTATGGAATATTATCTAGAATACTGTACATAAATTTTAAATATAAACGATTTTTAAAATACATAATGAATTTGTACCATTTATTTTTATATTTATTTTATAAAAATATGTATTTTATACTTTTTGTTTTGGAAAACGATTTCTTAAAACCAACAGTACATAAATACGACTGCAACTATTTTGAGTTTTTATGTTTTTGTTTTAAAAACAAATAAAAAAGTATTAAAAAAGTATTTAAATATTTACAAAATGCTTTAGATATTGCTTTTGTTAAAGAAAGAAAAAACATATGTACAGTCATACCTCTTTATATGTCCAGTTCCCGGGATTGGCAAATATTTGGACATATAAAGAGGTAAGACAAGTCTGGGTCAGTTTCATACCATTAGGTTCGGGGTCCAACCTATGGGAGTATAGGTATTCTAGGCGCTCTCATTAAATACTCCTTCCCTTTCGTGACGATCAAGCCCCGACTTGCACTAAAACCAGCTTCTCTACCCTTATTTACCGACCCACTCATTCAAACGCTTCTCGAACTCGTGGTGTGTTCCTCTCCTTTCTCGATATTTCTTTTTTTTGCATGTACCTCATAAGACTGACTGAGTATCTTCTCTCCAGACTCCATGAACCTTCTTATTGTTTTGATACTAACGCCGAATGGCCTCCTTAACTAAATCCTTACGATAGCTGTCTTTCCATGATAGGTCTAAGTTGTATCCCACTTTCTGGATTGTACGCACGATGACACCTTTAACTTTGTTTGTTAGATTGATTCTTTTTGTTGTATTGGAGCTCACATTTGATAATACAGTCTGTTTATATGTTTTCTTCTTCTTACCAACAGTGAGCTTATCTATCGTTGTAGGTGCATTTTGTGTCAATTCGTCTGGCTCTGTCTGTCTGTTATTAGTGAAACCAGACTCCCACATGTCATCCGGTGACTAGCATTTATCTGTAGACAGGCAGTAACCGATTGAATTTGAGCCATACCCCTCACCAAGATGCACGCCACAAAAGGCATGCATACTTCGATCGCAACCAGCACATTTATATACACCACCCACTGGGTGCGTTGTAGTGCATCCTTTCGCACAACAGCGTTCACCACTAGAAGTGTCTCCCATCAGGATCTATTGTAGTACGTACTCTAGTGGATGTATTATAGATAAAGCTACCGTCAAGCTGAGGTGAAAGGCGAAATATTCACACATGTAAAAACTTAATAAAAAAAAGATAAATATACGAATGACCCCCGAGTCTGAGTCTCATCGACCCTCTGACGGTCTGACCGCAGTGACCGGATGGCCGAAGCACTATGATGAATAACACAAATTTATAAAAGAGCAATTAGAGCGCTCCTAATTAGCTCAGTTCCAATCAGTGATATTAATAGTCGGACGTCCAAGAGCAGACTGCCGGACCGGTCTAAAAAGACCTGACTCACATATAGGGGGTTGGCCAAAATAGAAATTGGACATATAAAGAGGTAGATACCATAAAGAGGTGGACATATAAAGAGGTATGACTGTATATACAAAAGACAAAAACAAAAACAAACGTAGTTTAAAAAAAAAATTGTATTGTTTTTTTGGTTAAATTAATATTATTATCATCACTTCTGACACTTCATCAATCATCAGGCGCCGAGGCGGTGATCAACATATATGTGTCAAGTGAGTCAACTGTCAACAGCTGGCTTTTATTTATATGTATTTACACTTTTACAGTTTCACACCGTATGAATAAACACATAAACTGATTAAATTCCACATAAATACACTCATAGGCACAGAAATTCAGAACATCTGCTCTCTCTTGTTGTGAAGGGTTGCAGTTGCCAAGTTGTAGTCTTGAAGAAGGGGACAAGATCTAACTGAAAAGTTCTCCTTTTATCCTTTTTTATCGTATTTTTGTAACAGAACTATTATTGCAACAGTCTGCGCTCGCCACTCTGCACTCGGCAGTCGGCACTCGGCACTGCTATTTAATTAGCCTGCTGCACATTGGCAAATGAACCGCACAGGCCTTTGCCTTTTTGGTAAATTTCGTTTGTATTTACTTTAAAAAAACATTACAATGTTAGTTTTCACAGAACGTGCGAGTTTTTCAAGTTTCAACTGTTGCGAATTCGCAGTCGGATGGCCTTTTTTTATTTCTTTCGACCGTTCTCAAGATGTTGGACAATAGTCGCCGGCGCCCACCCCCACCCCCACAACCGCAGGGCCACATCCTCCGCCCTCCACTACTATTTAGCCGTGACAAATACAACCGGCGCAAGTGTGGTATACACTACAATTGAGACTTACAGGAACCAACAGCCTCCACCCACCCCACCCACTGTGCCGTACGGCTTGCGCTGACATGCAATCTGTGGGCTCCCATCTCACGACGATAAATGTATAATGCAAATAGTATGGCCTTGGACTACCCGGGTGCGTTGTGTGGTATGAAAGTGACACTCCACCCTAAACTTCTAAAGCGCGACAATTTGGATGCGTGTCCAGAAAGAAATTAAACACCGTCCTGCAGCGAGACGATTGGTGCACCTATCTAGAGGAGTACGTGAATAAGCCGGAACTCGTGTACGACGTCACGAGTCACGACGCTGCCGCTGGCTCTGGGATCACCAGGCTTGATTTTCAACTTTAGCATACCATTTCAGGAAACCAGATCGGCTACCAAAATGATGACTATACAAGGGTGGGAGATTGGTGCTTTCGCTTTTTGATCGACAGACCGTGATACGATAAACCTATCGGTATCGCAGGCAAATCCAATTCGGTGACGTGCTACTGTCTCGTGGTCGAGAATGTGTTCACTGTGGGCCATAACATTGTCGAATGCGAGCCTGGAGAGGGACTAGTTTGGAGCGCCGCTGTATGTACTTTGCTGTCGGTGAACGCTGATAGCAATGACAAACTGAAGTTCCGTTTTCGCGAACTCGTTGGACGCAATGAAGTGCTTATAATCTGTATATATTCCAAATCCATATATGATTTAGGGTAGTCGTCTCTCAGTTCCCGTGTGCACTGTATGTGTAAGTACTAAATGAAGAGCGGGTAAACACAATAAACTGTATACACATATATATATAAATATCTGATGAGCGTTTAATATGACTAAGTATGTGTGTAGTCACAGACCTATTCATTGCCTCATGCTAACGACACGCTACAAATTGATCTATTTATTTCCTCGGAATCTATGCTACCCATCGTTGCTCGCTATAGACCATACACTACACAGCTTCCTCGTAGAGTGGCGTAGACCACCTACAACGTACGACAACTGTTTCACTTTTATTTTAACTCGAGTTAATACTAGTTAATACTATCTAGTGAATACCCTCAGCTTATATTGGAGCAATCGCTACTTTCATCTTTCTTAGTGCTTTTTGCACTCCGTTGGCTGCTCGGATTATGCAGGCTTCGACCGCTGGTGGTGCTCTGTGTGCTCTTGCCACTCTCCGAGCTCCTAGTCTGTGAATTCGCATGCGTATGTTTACATACGTGTATGTGTATGAACTCGTGAAAGAAAATTGGTTTTTGAAAACCAGACGTGGTACTCGATAACGTAGAGCATATGAATACATACACCCGCACTAGCAATGAACAAAGAACTACCAAGTCATGTTCTATATTGAAATCCCCAATCACACGCCTATCCACGAACATCATTACCTAAAACCCTCTGTCTCTACACTTCACCAGAAAGAAAACACGCGATATACATGTGCGCCATGATTAGCGGTAACCTGACACCGGTCTCTACGTACCTTCTGCAGGGTGGTGTTGTCGCTGTCCGTACTTGCCATCTTGACGTCAACCACCGCTTCCTGAGTTTCTCCCCCCGACTTTGTATCTGTCGCTATGTCTGGTAGTGTTGGCGTTTTTGGTGACGATTGAATTTGCGTGGGAGTTTGCGATGGCGCTTGCGATGAGGCGTCTTCTTCCGCGCTATTTATAGCCTGTGGTTCTGAGTCAGCTTCCGTGCTATTTTTAGATTCCGTAGCCGGTAGAGTTTCTTGTGCAATCGAATCGAGTGTGCCGTCCAGCTTCAATGATAGCCTTCGAAGAAATCCCGGGCTAGCTGCCTATTTTCGCACAAAAAGTACAGAATCAAAATGTAGTTAGTCAGGGCCGCATTCACCAGTGATTGTGAACACATCACACTTGCAAATCATAAGCTATATATATGCGGGTCTATATTCGAATTCAAGCGCAACTCTGACCTTTTCTGAAGCGGGCTTCTCCGCTGCTTTCGGCTTTACCGCAGACCGCTTTTTAGCCATAGATGCTCGGAGCTCAGCAAGCCTTGGTAGCGGGAAAGGATACATATTGTAGGCCAGCTGAACCATAGAAGTGAGAAGATGTACTGTATTAGTCATTTGAGTTTCAGGGATTTCAATAGGTTAGCGAGTACACAGAAGTAGAGGAGAACGTATAAGATATGCTATGAATGGTCAAAAATATGAACAAACGGGAACGCTTGAGAATTTGAAAAGTAACAGTCACAATCTATATATATATATATACGTGTGTATGACATGCTCTAGCCATTTTTGATCATATCGTGCATTTAATGACGTTGGCGAAGCCAAAGTCGAGCGTGTGCTCCTTGAACTTTTCAGGAGACTACAGTGTACAACATGTACTGAGCATCGGCGGTTCAAAACATACAATAAAAATAATAGATATATATATATTTACACATGTAATATGCAAATAAGCATATTTATACGTGCCAACCTTGATCATATCATCACAGTTAATGACATTTGTAAGGCCAAAGTCGTGCGTGTGCTCTTTGAGCTGCTCATAGAACTGCAGAGAGTTTTTGGTGCTCAGCAACTGAGGTTCCAGCATAGTGATGATTGCCAGAGCCACCCGGAACATCATCTCATCGCCATCGAAGAGTATCGCATCCCACACCCGGAATAGTATTCCTAAGAGCAACCGACGTACGAGCATGCGTGAGGATATTTGTGTGGAGGCGGATGAAAGAGTAAGCACACAAGGACACGCGCGGGTGCGTAGGGCAGCATCTGCACACTCAGGTGTATATATGAGCACACACAGGCCAATGGATGCAAAATACCCGAAGGGGTATACCACTTCCCATATCCAGATTTGGTGGACTCAAACAATTAGAGTTTATGAGTGGCGCACGCAAGCCAGCCATCCCATCAGAGTCTTAGCCTGGTAGGCACACAGTGGGACAAAACAGCTCATATCAACTGGGCAGCACATAGAGTGGCGATCCAGAGAAAATGAAGATATATATATATATATATATACATATACACACACACACTTATATTATATATATATATATATATATATATATACATGCATATACATATATATGACATGTGTTTGTGTGCGTTTATGCTTGTGCCTACTTTCGTATACATATACATATATATATAAATATACTTACATTATTTATATATATAAATAGATAGATATATAGATAAACTGATTTATATATATATATATATAAGCATATATATATATATTAATAGATGAATAAATAAATAAATAAATAATAAATAATATATATGTTTATATATGTTGATAGATATATATATATATATATATTGATATACATATATAGATATATACATACACATACATACAT
>NW_014040368.1:40154-44847 GCF_001186125.1 Sphaeroforma arctica JP610 | reverse complement strand
ATATATATATATATATATATATATATATATATATATTTATATATATGTGTGTGTGCATATACATATAATTATTACCTTGCGGTAACAGGTTTGCAAACAGCGTTGGGAACCACTGGCCTGTGAATACACTGGTCAGCGGAGGATCGTCATCCGCATCCAGTACCTGTGGTGGAGTAGAGAGACACGCGAACGAAGTACGTAAGCTGAAGCTATGTCCTATACATTTACTTCGCCCAAAGTTTTCTGTGCCTTGTCCTATAAATATAATTGGCCCGACGTTTGCGATCTGCCACACGAGAAAACATGTAGATATGTAAATAGGTAGGCGAGCTAAAAGTATCGGTTTAACGACGCATGGAGAGGCACAGTCTGAACCGATGCAAGAGTACATGATACTATACTTGTGTATATTGGGACATGATGATTCGCTAATAGGGTGAACAGGAACGTCGTCCACGGTCACTAGATAAATAAGTGCATTTGCGTGGATAGGTATACGCCTAGTATCGCATGATCATTGAACGCCGGTCCCAACATGATACAATTATGGACTTAAAACGCTATATGCTTTCAAGTGAGACTGCTCGTATACATAATTCTCTGGCTGACACTGGATTGGGTTGATGGCTTAGAGCTTTAGGGGTTTAGAGTTTTTAAGGACAGATAGGCTACACGGAGACACTAAAGGGCCTATGAGAAGTCGCATATAGCGCAGAGCTGAAAGATGCGAATGGCACATACGTTATAGTTATAGGTGACGGCATCCTGCTTCATCAATCGGCGGCAGTGTGCGTGTAACCTCGGCAGGCGTTCCCTGTTTGTCGAAGGGTACATAAGACAGTGCAACGATTGAAATTAGCAAATGGGCTGTGCTTGAAAATAACAAATGGGCTGAGTTTGAGAATAACAAATGGGCTGTGTTTGGAGAATAATAATATGAGATTTATATCTTTCTGGCTATGCTTTGGCCTATGAGGCATTCGCGATGCAACTGCAGCCAAGAGATGCAACAACACATGAGATATACATATATTTATATATACATGACGATAGTATGTGCGCATGCATACGTTTATATACATACATGCACATCCAGTCAGAAGTGTTAGATGATACGCAAAAGACTCCAAGCACTTATACATACATGCACATCCAGTCAGAAATGTTAGATGATACGCAAAAGACTCCAAGCACTTGCAAAAAGCCACGAATAGTAGAGATCTAAAGAACACATGAGATATACATATATTTATATATACATGACGATAGTATATGCGCATGCATACGTTTATATACATACATGCACCTCCAGTCAGAAGTGTTAGATGATACGCAAAAGACTCCAAGCACTTGCAAAAAGCCACGAATAGTAGAGATCTAAAGAACACATGTGACATACATATATTTATATATACATGACGATAGTATGTGCGCATGCATACGTTTATATACATACATGCACATCCAGTCAGCAGTGTTAGATGATACGCAAAAGACTCCAAGCACTTGCAAAAGTCACAAATAGTAGAGATCTGGCGCGTGTAATAAGGAGTCCTGGCTGTAAACCCGTCACATACTTCATCAGTTCATCAAACACCAGAAGATCCACAGCCAGTGCTTCCAAATCCTGCAGAAGAGGCAAGAGTAATGAATAGTGAATAAGTTTGTGTGTGTTTGTGTGTGTGTGTGTTTTTACACATTGATGTATTCAAATGTATGCAGGAAGCCTTTTTTTGCATGAACTTTCTTGTAGATAAAAAAATAGTAGTAGGATGTTGTGGGGCATGTGTGGACCGATTTGGGACTGACTGCGATGATTTTTTTTCCCGAACTCTTGTATCGGTTCGACGTTAGTGATACACACCCTGTTCTGTAAGATTAGAAGAAATCCAGTGCTCATCTTAGCTTTATAGAAGCGTGTGCTCTAAATGTCCGTGAAGGGAGCTGCCCGTATCCGAGCGGAATCACTATGCACCGGGACTTACTTAACCACAACTTATAACGTTTCGTATTATAACGTTTCGTATATATATGTATATATATATATCATTCGGATAAGCTTCGATACTTTGCTATGAAGCTGGACTGCAATGAACCTCGGCCCAAGGTATATAAAAGCCAATTAGTGTGGAGTACTTCATCCGTTTCATCCGCGTATGGGCTTTGTACTCCGCTTGTGATCGTCTATCCACCCCAATCCATACGCACAAACTTCTAAGCAGGTGCATTGATTCCTAGTCGCAGTGTAGTGACCTGCACCAAGAATCCATATTGCGATAGGTGGCACCCGACAACATACCGTTCGACAGAAACAAGGGTGTATAGATAAACACACTAAGTTCAACAGAAACAAGGGTGTATTTATAAACACACTACGTTCAACAGAAACAAGAGTGTATATATAAACACACTACGTTCAACAGAAACAAGGGTGCATATATAAAATCACTACGTTCGTGGACGAGTTTGCACCGGAACTTACGTCGAAGTAATTCTTTGGCAATTGATCCACCAGCACACACAGGGCCGCGAATGCATCCTCTTCGTTCTGAAGCGTGTGGCAGGGCACGGGTGCGAGGAAGCGCGACCATAACAGCAATGAGCGAATAGTATGTGTGAGACGATGACCAGTGCGTGAGAAAAGAACACCTGTGTAGTAACAGAACAACGATGGGGAAACAGCACGTGCGACAATGCCTAGACCCCTCTTACAACTTTTGACGTGTTCCTTTTTGGTATCTGGGAAGACATTACAAGTGCGAGACTGCGCAGAGATGAGAAAAGAAGCGACCTTGGTTAAAAAAAACACAGTAACGAGAGAACAGTACGTGTGCGAATATGACAGATGTGGGAACAGCACGGCAATACCACACTAACCGCAGCGATGAGACAGGGGACGTACCAAGACAACGGACAACCCGGTAGCGCAATGACAATCATATGAGGATATGGCGACAACAGGTGACACAATGCATTCTACAAATATGGTACAGAACTATCGGAGATATCGTCTCTAGCATTGATCCGAGCATAGCGTGGGTCGCACACACCTAAAGACGATATGAATGGCTTGGAAGCACAGGGGAGGAGAGTGTGTGTCGTGCGTAGGGTATCAAAAGGTACGACCACCTGGATTATACCACGTGTTGGACATACCACGTCCCCATGGATACAAACGAATGGAATCAAACCAAACAGTTCAGCTACCAACCAAAGCCCTTTTACAGTGACTTCCACGAGCACATAGTAGGTTGACTGGCAGAAGCGCCCGATTGAGACTCCGATACTTCTCTCGCATATTGATTGCCCGATATTCACGTACCTACCTATGTGCAAATTTCCATATATATATATATACATACATACATACAGATATATTATATATATATATATATATATATATATATATATACTATACTATATATATTATATATATATTATATTATATATATATATATATATATATATATATATTCTTATGTATATATATATATACATACATATAAATAATATAAATATATATATATACATATATATATATATATATACATATATATATATGCGTGTGTGTGTTTGTGCATCACTGTATACATAGTATACATACACACCAGATGTACATACAATGCAAACATAGCAGACATCGCTAGAAACGCCTTAGGTAGTTAAGATATACCTTGTGCAGCAGCAGCGACAGATAGGCACCGATACATTGCGAGTCTACCCCAACTCACTACTGAGTTGTGTTGAGGACAGGCCAGTAACACACACGGCAGTGATTCTACTAAAGACATATCCAAAGACATATCCACATATCCGCACATCCACATAAATTTTACTGGCACCGGCGACTCGAACCCAAGAATCCATAGCATCCTCTGTCAAATACGAATACATACATTATTCAACGACAGCAACTAGTTGAGCCTCACTAAAGTCGAGCGACTGACAGTAGCCCACCTCTTTGATGAGTTGGCAATAGGCTAGTAACACATTTGTCAATATTTCTACCCAGTATACAGCCACACAACATGTACTGTCACCCGCTAGTCATACCCCAGAGTTCATAGCAACCATACGGTCAACTAACAATATACCTTGTTCATCAGCAGCAACAGATGGGCTCCTATGAAATTGAGCGACTGGCAGTATCCAACCTCTTTGTTATGTTGGGAATAGGCCAGCAAGACCCGAGCCAATGTCGCTCTGCCGGTAGTGCTCTGTTATACAAAGGGAGCCAAGGATAGGTTATTGATTGTAGTGAATCGGAAAATGAAGAGTTCAAATGACAGAGATTAAAAAAAAGGTGGCATACGGATATGATAAAGCAAAGAAAAAACTTGTTGTGTTAGGATACGGGCTAGTAATAAACTTGTTAATGTCGCCCTACCAGCGGTATTGTGCTTCAAATTTGCGGAATTCGATTATTTGGAATATAGAGATACAAATATATACCTATATACGTATACATATACAGATACACACGCACAATATATATACAAATATATATATATATATATATTCATACACATATAAGTGTACATACACATACGCATATACATATACATACACGCACGCGTACAAACACACACACACATTTATATATATATATACACATATATATATACATATACATATACAAATCTATATCTATATATATACTATATATATACTATATACTATATAATAATACGTT
>NW_014040368.1:36071-38996 GCF_001186125.1 Sphaeroforma arctica JP610 | reverse complement strand
ATATTTGTGTGTGTATGTGTCTGGGTGTGTGTGGTGCAATTCTGTCAAGAATGCCACAAACAACAGATTCTCAATGTGTACCTAGGATTATCCTTTATACGGATGCAGGAACGGGGTAAATCAACTCTGCTAAGATAGCTGTGCACTAACTGCGCCTTATACAACGTCTATTAATATAATGTCTCGAGCTAGCGAACCACAAAATAAACCCCCCAGAAGTACACGCATTCGGGATAGAATACGACCCGACACTTAAACACATACAATAGAATACACATACCTACACACACCTACATAAAGATATAAATATTATAGAAGCCTTGTATACATACCTTCCGGCGGCAATCATCAGGCAGCCGTATGCGAACAATAGTCCTAAAGATCTTCTTCCAATGTAAGTACTCGTTATTGGAGCGGAATATGGGGAACAGCATCATTCGGCATAGCAACTGTCCCAACTGCGCCACACCCTCAAGTGACACGCGCACAGCGTCCTTTTTAGGGGTTACCATGGATACCTCTGCGTATACGCAGGGGCGGTGTTTACGGGAGTGGTTGATTGAGCAGAGGATAGTTATATGCAATATATGATTGCCAGACCAGAATAGATGCGTATGTCTGTCGGGGATAGCCACTCGCGACACTCAAGGATTACAACAACTAATCGTCGAATACAAAAATTCAATCGGAAAATACGACTACTCGACGACTATCTGAAATCCGATATCACTTGCATATACTACCAATTGCAAAGCATATACACGAATCACGAATTAGCCTTAACTAACAGGCTACCATACAAGTGCGCCTACCGTCTTCTTCTTGCTCAACATCAGGCTCAAGAGGCATGCTGCTCGTGCGTCGCATTCTGTGAGCGGGTCGAGGCGATGCGGCTACTTGTGAAACAAAGTGCCCCTGGTGTGGATTGTTTGGAATATCATTATTGGGAAGGGGTGGGACTTCGATCATGTACGAGTTCATGTGTATGTAGATATGTATACGCACGCAAACGATGTCATGTATTTCTTTTGAACCTATAATATATACAGACTGGGGGATGCTGGAAACCGCCGAAACCCGGGACGTCACTGCGTGGTATATGATAGAATGTTCGCTTTAGACAATTCGCTACAACGGAACATTCACAATACAATTTAGATAGTTACGAGTAAACGTGTTCCTAAAGATATATACGTATAACTGTACAAAAGATATATATATATATATATATACCCGCATACATATGTACATACATACATACATGCATACATAAAAATATACACATATACTTACATACATACACACACACACATATATATATTTATATATATATATATACCACACACCAACAANACTACCTATATATATATATATATATATATATATGTGTGTGTGTGCGTGTGTCTGTTTGCGTGTGCGTTTGTACCTATTGATTTATGTATACATACATACATACATATATAACATAAATATGTAAGAATCTGCACATATACAGTTTGTATATAATTCACACACCGGAGGTAGATGAGGGCCGCCGTGGCCCCCCATTGTCGCTCGATTGCTCTGCAAGTGATCCTCGCTCCGTGGTTTTCTCGCCGTAGTGTCGATTATGGAATTGAGATTGGATCCGGCGGACTTTTGGCGCGCAAGCGCTGCATTGGAAATTTTAGGACTATGCCCAACATCGCTGGTGTATGGCAACGAAGAAACAGTGGTGTTTAAAAGTCAGTAAGATGGGATATATATATATATATATAAATATATACATATATATACACACACACAAACACACACACACACACGTATATATACATACATACATATATATATATTTAAAGATATATAAACATCTATATATATATATATATATATATATACATATATATGTTTATACACGTATATATCTATATATCTATATATAACACACACATATATATAATATGTGTATTATATAATATATAAATATAAATATATATATATATATATATAGATGTGTGTGTGGACGTTTGTGTTGTGTTTGTGTGTGCGTGTGCGTGTGTGACAGCCCTTTCAATACGTCGCGATACGAAACCAACTGTTCATCTAAGCTGTCACTTATGTACACCATACCTAGTATCAATAATCCTGGTTGATCCAATGTCTAAGGAATCTATAGGAACCTAGGCGAGTGTCCATACACTCACAGGTTAGCATATATTTCGTCTTGAGGATATGATAGAGCGTGTCTTGTACTAGTACTGACCTCTTATACCTCGATTATGTACGCTACATTTCACTAGCACATTGCCAACAACATGCTTTCGTATGCTGATGTATAAAAATACTAACACTTCCTACTTACTCAGTAGAAACGATCCCCGGAAGTTCTGCTTCGATCTTAGCCACCACCTCTGGTATGGATGGTATGGGCGATGCCATGGGCGATGTCATGGGCGAAGGTCCAAAGTCGGCAGCTAGGTGATCATCCACGGAGAGTCCGGGACCTTATAGAAGGCAAAATGCAGTACATTGAGTATATGATTGAATAAATTAAGTTGGGAACAAGGAACTCGACAAGTCTATAAGTATGTTCGCCTAATGCCCACCGCCAGATGGGGCGTTAATCATGTATGCGTGCCGCTAATCTCGTACGCGGCTAATACATAGTTAAATCAACAGATGTACAGTATAGACGAAACAAAGTGACTCGCCTGGTCAGTCAGGTATACCACTATCCTATAATGTATTTCATGAGAACTACAGACAATATACGTTTGACAATACCAATCAATATTCCCAGGAGGGGTAGACGACAAATACGAGACCAAACAGAGAAATAAATTAATATAACAGATGCTTGGAAATGAATAGAAATTGAATGTACATATATGTAGAAGCATATGTAGATTGGTTTACAAACATTCACAAAAAGATGAATAACTATAA
>NW_014040368.1:18220-19730 GCF_001186125.1 Sphaeroforma arctica JP610 | reverse complement strand
TATATACACACACACACACACACACACATATATATATATATTAATATATATATTGACTGTAATATATATACATATATATATATATATATATATATATATGTATATATATATATTTAAAAAATATATATATTGACTGTATTATATTGACTGTAATATATATTGAAATATATATATATTGACAGTAATATATTGACTGTAAGATATATGAGTATATATATATGTATATTTATGCTCTATGCTCATTGTATAAACCCTTGAGGTCAGATATGTGAATTAATATAGACATGGAATAGCATTGTATTCGTGTAACTTAAGTTCTACAGTATCCCGTGCTGCACGAGCCCGCCTGACGAAGGTGATTATCACATGCTGGACATACCAATTATGACTGACGTGTTGCTGTCATCTCCACTGGCCTGGCTCGCTGAGTTCTCATCTGCTTCGCCAACTGCACCAATCCCACTACTCAGAGCTTTCTGATTTGATCTCCCCGTTGTAACAGCAGCGGAGTCAGAGTTGGAAGTGGGGGCTGTAGTGCTTTCGCCCGTATTGGTCGTCCAGTATCTGCTCAGAACATCAGAGTTATTGCACAATTAGACGCTACACACAGATGGACTCTCAAGGAACAGGTTAACAGCTTACTGTGAGCATATATCGGCGAGAGTGGCCTACACGCACAGACCGCTTATATGGCACAGGTCTCCCACTATCGCTTTCATCGTGCTATGCACATTAACTTGTGCTCAAGTTATTTTTAATACTAGTCCTTCCTTTAACATACCCGTCACTGTTCCAGCTCTTCGCATTCCCGCCTTTCCAGTCGTTAGAGTTGTATGGCTGCCCGGGTAAACTATCATTCTCTGAGTCCGTATCGGTGCTACTGAGAGTGAGTGAAAGAATCAGTTAGAACGAATCATTAAGTATGCGTTTACACACGCACTTATAAACATTCGGCAGACACTTGAAAGAGCGAAACACTTCCGAACCTATGAAAAACTAAGAATCATCTACACACAAGACGGCCCCTACTCATGTACGAAATATCTGCGAACACATACCCCCCGTCAGCATAGCTTCCACTACCGCTTCCATTCTCACCAGGGAATTCATCATCGTCTTCACCAGGGAATTCACTGTCATATTCACCAGGTGAACCACCGTCTTCTTCTCCTGGGAATTCACTGTCTTCTCCTTCTCCTGGGAAACCACTGTTTTCGTCCCCATGGACATCACTGTCGTCGTGCCCTGAGACATCACCGACGTCGTGTCCTGGGACATCACTGTCGTCATCGCCTGAATCCCCGTCGTCGTGCCCTGGGACATCATTGTCGTCGTCGCCTGAATCCCCGTCGTCGTGTCCTGGGACATCACTGTCGTCGTCGCCTGAATCACCGTCGTCGTGTCCTGGGACATCACTGTCGTTGTCGCCCGAATCACCGTCGTCGTGCCCTGGGACATCATTGTCGTCGTCCTCTGAATCACCGTCGTCGTGCCCTGGGACATCATTGTC
>NW_014040368.1:11675-17728 GCF_001186125.1 Sphaeroforma arctica JP610 | reverse complement strand
TCCCCTGAATCACCGTCGTCGTGCCCTGGGACATCATTGTCGTCGTCGCCTGAATCCCCGTCGTCGTGCCCTGGGACATCATTGTCGTCGTCCTCTGAATCACCGTCGTCGTGCCCTGGGACATCATTGTCATCGCCGCCTGAATCACCGTCGTCGTGTCCTGGGACATCATTGTCGTTGTCCTCCGAATCACCGTCGTCGTGCCCTGGGACATCACTGTCTTCTTCCCCAGGGGAACCATCTTCATTGTCTCCAGGGAAATCATCACTACCATCTCCGCTGTCCTTGTCCCCTGGGAAGTCACTGTCATCCTCTCCAGGGAAACCATCGCCATCTTCTCCCGGGAACTCAATCGGCGCTGGACTACAACTTGGACTAGTACTGGGTATTGCAGTGACAATAAAATTAGGACTAGGACTTGCGATTGCACTATGACACGGAGTGGGGACTGGCGTACCGGTTTCTATGTTGGTTTCAGTCATATCCTCCGTCGTTGTGGTCGTCATAGTAGCTTCGGGTGTAAGAGAAGGTGCAGGTGACAGCGAGGGCTCGCCGGTCGGTGAAGGTATAGCAGCTGGTGAGTTGCTGGGTGTAGCCGCTGGTGAGTTGCTGGGCGTAGCAGCTGGTGAGTTGCTGGGCGTAGCAGCTGGTGAGTTGCTAGGTGTAGCCGCTGGTGAGTTGCTGGGTGTAGCAGCTGGTGAGTTGCTGGGTGTAGCAGCTGGTGGGTTGCTGGGTGTAGCAGCTGGTGGATTGCTGGGTGTAGCGGCATGTGAGTTGCACGGTGGTGAGTTGCTGGGCGTAGCAGCTGGTGAGTTGCTGGGCGTAGCAGCTGGTGAGTTGCTGGGCGTAGCAGCTGGTGAGTTGCTGGGCGTAGCAGCTGGTGAGTTGCTGGGTGTTGCAGTTGGTAAGTTGCTGGGCGTAGCAGCTGGTGAGTTGCTGGGCGTAGCCGCTGGTGAGTAGCTGGGTGTAGCCGCTGGTGAGTTGCTGGGTGTAGTAGCTGGTGAGTTGCTGGGTGAAGCCGCTGGCGGCCGTGTCGCTTTGGGTGAAGCGGCGGGCGAATTGCTTGCAGTGGGTGCTGGGGTTGCCTGAGGAATTATAGCAGCAGTTGAATAGGACGATAAGTATGGATTGTCGATATCAGCATCATCTAGTACGGTACTTGAGCTGGTGGTGTGTATAGTTGCTATGTCCACATCACTAGTGTACAATATCTACTGTTTCTATATCCATATCTGTAACTGAAGCCAGTAAAACAATTACAAAAGCATATCTTTAAGGCAAATATCTCCCATGAATCATACCGCATCAACGACGAGGGCGTCGCAGTTTTGGAAAACCAAACGGTTTGGAGTACCTGCTGGGAGGGGCTCGCTTAGTGCGCCGACTGTCGCGTCGTCAATCAGACGCTGCTGTGCCTCTGCGGGGGTCATATCTGGGAAGGATGACAGTAGGTTGACTAACAGACCGGCGACCATGGGTGATGAATATGAAGTTCCTGAACCCTGTTAGAGATAGAAATAAGATTCCACACTTAGTGCGTGTTTGCGGTAGTTGACACTTTGCCAATTTACACTTGGCATACTCTTGTATCCATATACTAAGTTATTTTGCAAACCTCAAAAACTCGGAAATTCGAAACTTCAATCACACTTCGTTCTCTCAAGTTTAAGTATGTACAATCATTCACACTTACACGAATGACTCGTTCGTCGGGCGCGGTGGAGAAAATGCTCTGTCCAGGGGCGAACAAGTCAACACACTCTCCAAAGTTACTGAAGCCTGCGCGCTGATAGTTCGCATTTGAGGCACCCACGGTGATGGCTAGCTCAGCACTTGCAGGCGATGTTTCGCAGGCGTCTTCATTGGAATTGCCAGCGGCTACTACTATATGCATGCCAGCTCTCACAGCAGCGTTAACAGCGTTCTGAGGGAAGATGTGTGGTGTGCGGGTGAAGTGTTACTAGCGGAAGCTGAAGTAGTATTTTATCGCTTCGCTAAGAAAGCAAACACACGCACACGAGTCTTCTACATAATCATGTGTCTATAGACACACATAGCAGACAGTACACACGTGTCTCACGTGTCTCACACATGTTCGCCTATGAACACGCACATACGTTCAGCGTTTCACTACGACCACCGCCCAGGCTCATGTTGATGACCGTCTGTCTACTTGTATCCCTTGCACCCGCCACGTATTGCAGAGCTCGAATGGTTATTGCTGTGTTTCCAACTCCATCCTCTCCGGCTAGAGCTTTAACAGCGATAGCATTGCTTTGCTTGGATGTTCCGAACATGCTGTAAGGATTGCAATCGGCTGCGTAAGTATGTACGTACGCGTGAACTTCCCAGCGCGTTTGTGGCATGGAAAAGAGTGGAATAGTGATTAAAATGATAAAGTAAAATAGGTTTGATGAGTGGTGAGAAAACGTATGACGAGTGGTGATATGACCATTTTGGCTGAACGTAGCACTGAGGTATAGAATGCTATATTGAATGCAACGCTATTTTCATTAAATATTTCATTCTTTTCTACCGGAACAAGGTACTTACGCGGCCATGGCAAACCCTGCTACATTTGTTCCGTGCCCATTCACGATCTCTGGTTCGTCGGTGGCATCAAACCCGAATACCGCCCTATTTTCGAAGTCCGAGTGAGTAATATCAATTCCTGTGTCGATGATATACAAATCAACTCCAGTGTCACCATCATCAGCGACTGGAAAACGGTAGCTGTTGTTGAACTCCCTTTCGGATCGTTTGCTTACAGCCTCCAAGTTGAAAAATGGTTGCTGGCCTTCGCCATCGGTAGGTAGATCCTAAGTGTACAAGGAGAAAACCGGAGAATGAGCCGGGTAGCTAACTATCACAGAGGTACGTACACATTGACTTATTTCATCGCAAGAAACGCACTTCATAATGGTAAAAGATTATAGATTTGTGACAGTTTTACATAAGAAGGCAGTCTACAACTACATGTATATATTTCGTGTATTATCTACACCGACGATTCTAATCAGATAGTTACTTGTGTTGATATAGCTACGTATTGTAGTACCGATTCAATAGAAGTAATACTGATTACATTGAATCTCACAGCAAGGACAATTTCGAAGAGATTTATATACACGCAAATCGAAATACAACTCAATCATAAAGCCTCGTGTTTGAATAGCTGAATAGCTGTATAACTGTTTTTCGAACAATACAATGTCAGAGCCATATCCATGTACACTGACAGCACAACATGCACGAGAGAGTGATGCAATATATAGCCACAGATTAAAACCAGTTACTATCGGATATTAGTGTCAGTCGTAGCCGACAAACGTTTTCACTATCACTTTTTTAGTTGACCGTGTATTCTGCTATGTAAGTTTATATTTGGCCATATATGTATACACTTTAATAGGTATATACGAGACTATTATGTATCCACACAAGCTGTGAACATGATAATGAATATGTTTGTATGTGAGACTTTGTATACGATTGCGTATTTATACGAAACTGCATTTGATTGCGCAATTACTCTGAACTGCGCATCCAGTATTGTTAACAAGGAACTAATTAGTTAGCATATGTACCGAAAATACATAAGTACCTGTAGTTACCTAAATGTATTTTTTTGGGGTAGCACAGATACATTCCCTTTTTTTATACAAAAGTCTCTAAAGTGGGATGCACAAATATGCACATTCAATCACGTACTTTAGTTCTGGCAAACCACTACAATCGTGCTACGTACCTGTTCTTGGCATTGACTACGTTGTGTCATCATTTTAACCGGTGCTTCCATAAGCATGACTTCAGGCATGGCTAAGATAGATTGAACCTTAGTCTGTGTCATTACTGATGTTTAAAAATTTTAATTTTTAGTATATGAGAATGCAACATGCGCGCACACGGAATCGGTGCATCAGTCTCAATCACAATCGTCAGGTAGAGGAACTTAGGAGAGTCATATATGATTTCAGCTCAAGCACGTGTATCTGAACGCGTAGTTGAGCTCTACGACCAAGGAATTTATGTTGTAGTTGTACCAGACGAGCACTTACCTGTAATGTAGTATCCCATAAAATCTCCAATCATAAAGAGCTCGGGTCTGTTATCTTCGGAAGTAATTCCATTGAGCTTCTGCATGTGACTTTTCAAAGTGTCCATTGTAGTTTCTGGGCGCAATTGCACAATCAGATCTATAGTGTCAGTTGCCTCGCGCTTATGCAGAGATGCTGCATTTACACATGCACTGGCAAGTGCCAGTATACAAATGCATAGTCTCAGCATGGTGCCATTCATATTGGAAATAGTCATATAGTGAGTTTGCATGAAATTTACAAAAGTCCATAACTGATCAGCAATATACAAATTAATGAGATACTTATACGTGCTATTATCTATTTTGCCAGCTGTTAATGTGTATAGAATTTGATAACTATGCCGAGCCTCATCGATATCACAAAGTGGCGGGGTATGTTCTTCTACAAGGAGGTATATTCTTCTTCTCAGTCCACTAATTTGCAAATAATATATATATATTCAGTAGGGGGCAATTTTTCAATTTGGGTCGAGTGTAACACAGATTCTGCTCTACTAAAGATAACGATCACCACCAGATATCCCGGAAAACAACCCGCAGTATGACTGTGCCCTCTGAGAGTATATGTATGTATCCATTTTCCAACAGGCTGTACTGTATGCCATTAAAAATATTCGAAACCTGGGCTTGAAGAGGCCTTGAGAGTAATCGTTTATAATTATATTTATTCGAGCTTTTAGCTTCGATGTGTATTTTACCTGCGCCTCTTGGGTTCAGCCATTACCACACGGTGTTCATTTTGAAGCTCGTTGCATGGATACAGAGTTGTGAAGGGCTCGCGTCACTCGTCAGTGATTTTTGAGATAAGGATCTAATTCAGATAAGGATCTATTTTTAAAATGTATTCAGCAATCTCAGCGAATCAAATCGCAAGTTGCGTTCGGCAATTTTTTTAGACATCTAAATATATATGTATTTATGACTGGCCTGGTAAACGACAAAGACATGTTTCCTTAGAAGTATTTTGCGACTCCTCGCGATATGACATCTCAGGCCAGTATCATGAAATATATCGGACTTCTGGGTGCAATAAAACATATTTCGATGGACATGTCGGGGTAGCAATCAGTTTCCGACGGTCTCGACACGTCGTTAAAACAAAACATGCACTTATACCAGGCCAGAGGCGAAGAGGCGAATCGTAATAACAGTTAAGGCATTGGTCCCAGAACGACCACATATATTTGCTTGGACATAGTCTATAGGACCGGAGGACAAAAATAGTTAACGTAATATCAATAATTGAACAATTTCTTACTTCTATCAATTTTAGGCTCGACATTTAGTACGTTAAATGACTGCTGAAGTTTACGTAAAAACGTAGATTTGATTCTTTTTCAACGAAACCCATAAGTGCGACCAGAATTGCCATCAGGGCATGTCGAAAATAAATCAAGAAGAGTTAAAGGCTATGCGCCATTCGATTGGCTTACAGAACTTTATCAACTCTTGATTTCTTTAACCCACCCGGTGTGGGCCTGTGGAGTGTAGAGAGGGAGTCCGGAAGTCAGGAACTCGCCTTTGTTTTTAGTGAAATAAAACATAGAGCCTTCTGCACAAAAATCATAAAAATCAAAAACTGAGTCTTCATTGCTTAGATGCAGTGATGACTTATGCCCCGTCTCTACTAGAAATTGTTACTGGATGAAAAACGAATTCTCCCCAGCAGGACGGAAATGCCAGAGAACCATGCAGATATATGTGTGTATTTATACCTATACCTATACCTATACCTATACCTATACCTATACCTATACCTATACCTATACCTATACCCTATACCTATACCTATACCTATACCTATACCTATACATATACCTATACCTATACCTATACCTATACCTATACCTATACCTATACCTATACCTATACCTATACCTATACCTATACCTATACCTATACCTATACCTATACCTATACCTATACCTATACCTAAACCTATACCTATACCTAT
>NW_014040368.1:5973-10012 GCF_001186125.1 Sphaeroforma arctica JP610 | reverse complement strand
GGGTGTGCAACAAATTGTATATTCAACACGATTTCTTTGACTACAATCAATCAGACATTTCTTTTATTTTTAAATACATACAATACGTGTATTCTGACTTAAGTAACAATCGACAGTCTATATATTTACACGCGCAAAAAAATAAATACTAAATTGCTTGAAATTTCTGCTTCCGAATTATTACTAGTTATGTACATCGGCCATGGCAAGGTTCCTGCAGCAATTGACCACATCTACACTTGAGTAGTTGCACGTACAAGAATGTTCACTTTCCATCTAGCCTTCATATGCTACAAGTACCGCAGATAGCGGCCAACCGAGAAGGCTTAAGCTTGCTCTGGCTCTAGATGATCCAGTAACCGAAATAGAGCCAATTAATAATCGAAATCTTTAATTCAATCTTTGTTTCTAGCCCATAAAGGAACGTTTAAAGCTGCTCCGTTTTCATCGTCTTACTGTGTAGTACAATCCTTTCGACGAGAACAATCTGCCAAGCAATTTTCAGGAATAATCAGGAGGATTTTACAAAACTATTTCATATCATTCTTGATATTTTATCGTTATACCAGCGCTTCTGAATGCTTCCACAGATTAGCAATTTGAAATGCCCAAATTCCTATCAGTGGATTTAACTCGATGTGTTGAACGATACAGTACGGGGTTATACCCTCTCACACAGTATACAATGCTTCGACCTATGAATAGAGTTCATTTACAACAGATTCGACTTGTTCGTTTTTCGAATGTAATTATATGAGAGCTTGGTATTTGGGACCCAAATGGTGACAAATGAAGGCCGGTCACCAACTAAAAGCGTATATTACAGTTACAAGCCGGAATTTCACATATAAAGGTCTATTTACACTAACAATCACCTCGTAGATACAGTTAGGCACATTGCGATTATCTCGAGTTGGGAGAATATCTAGATATCAAGAATCACGCAACTGTTCATTTCCCATTCACCTATTGAGAATTCGCAAAAAGTATTTTTGATTTCAGAAGTCCCACATCGCCAATTCCGTTGTCTGAGACAATCACAAAGTAGTTTATTCGCGGTGCGTAACAGCTGTTCTAGAAGTAGTTTCGCCTGGACGCGTGCAAGATTGTTTTGTCGACACGACCGCCCACCGACGCCTGTCTGCGCGCCATCTGAGCCTTTTGCATGTACTTCTCGAAAGTCATCTGGATAGGCTTGTATGTCACATCTTGTACTTCGTTCATGAATGAATCTTTAGGTCCAGCTGTGTATGGGGTGTGATACGGGTAGTGAGGAGTTAATAGACCTAGCTTCTCCAATTGCAGACCTCAACATATCTTTTTTTTCTTCATTTTCTCGCATGTATATATATATATATATATATACAAGGGGAAATAACAAATGTTCTGCGAAGAAAGGCCGCACAGAGACATACATACTCACATTTGAGTGATTATGGTGCGGTTCATGAAAATAGGCTCCGGCGACTACAATAACATCAATAATGTTGGCCGAATTCAAGCCGAAAACGGACACTGCAATACTTAATCAGAAGATATGTTCTCACTCCATCTCGAGTGATGCAAAATACGCATTCTTAAGTCTAAGCGATGGCCCCACAGGTTTGGGCTTGACTACCTAAGCTGGGTACAATCATACAATTCACGTGATACAAATATATGGTAATTTCACAGATATGCGACAATGCGCATGCACATTCTGGTCCGAGATGGAAATAAGGCCTTCTAGTTAGCAGAAACTATTTCTAAAAGTAATTTAGTGGTGTGAAAGTTTGAACTTCGTAGATCGCTTATTACTCAATACGAAGAAGCTGTTTACCAACAGATTCCTCGTATTGAAAGTTAATTCTTTCGTGTCGGCACAGCTCCACTTACTTCATAAATGTGATAACGAAAACCATTCCGAAAATACACGATTAAACCCATTTGGAATATGCGAATATACTCAATCCAATAAACCTGACCCGCTGAAAATCCGAAGTAAATCATGACAGAACATACACAAACAACCAAACCATGATCGTTGTAGTCGTATATACATACATATGCTTGCTTAAATACGCACACTACACAATGATCACATGTCACGCACCTGGTCCTGGCTCAGGTTTCTTCAGGTATGGCTGTGGCACCGGCATGGGTTTACCCGTCACCTTGGATATGCGCACGTGTTTTCCAGCCTCATTATATCGCCAACAAGTTTTGATCGGACCACTGGTTTATAATGAATTGTCGATTAAAACAAGAATATCAAATAAATGTGCAACTTCGAACTAGCTATTCTTAACTGTACTCTGAAGAACGTATCTGTATCCAAATGGTTTCTAGTCGTGCTGTTAAGCGACGTAGAAACAGCAAACTTCAAGTGGCCGTGTAAGCTGGTGGAACAAACGGAAGGCAAAAATAAAACAAAATTAAATGTGTATCAACACTACAACATAACTAAATTTCAAATATTCAGTGTTTTCCTCATTGAGCTTTTCATACGGTCGTACAAGCTAGGAATGCGATTTTCAATCGCAAAATGACAGAGAAGCCAAGACATGCGCGTCAGACAATTGTTACAAAAATATCGATACATTCACCACGTACGAGTTTCAGTGTGGGCTTCCGGAATTTTCAATTTAGGTCTAAAATGTAAACAGAATATGTCGAATCTAGACGATCAATTGGGTATCATAAACAGATCGACACCACGTATCACAAATATGTATATGTGTGCATACACACACACAGGAGTTAATTCAGTACGTCGATGAATGTCGATGAATGGGAATAATACCGTACTATTTCTATGCGACAGATGTGACCATGCGCACATATAACTGCCACGTATGTACAATGCATATGCATAGATTCACTTCCACCTGACAGCAGCACTTACTCTACTTCGGGTTCATACAAAGCCAGGTTTGAATAGTGAATGGGAAGCGCCTTCTCAAAAGTTCCTCCCTGACCCTGACCCACTTGACGACGGATCACCTATGGTACGTAAAGGTGTCAATTAAAATGAGAATGACAACTTTGGAGGAGCAAGGGTGGTTGAATATTGAACCGGAGAAAAAACTTTACAGAAAATGCGTCGTTGAAAAATCAAACCCGAGATGCTTGGGTGAAGTTGATAGTACTGAAATAAACGATCTGATTACAAGTTCTGCAGGACATGTCATCCAAAGTAAGAATAAGTAAGCCGGCCAACATTGCATGATATTTAGTATCAACCAATTTGTGTGTATTTATAATACATGTCGAGTGATAAGGAAAATCTATGAGGAGTACATCAACCACGTTCGAATCAGAGTCTACCGACGAGTCATTCATCGAATACTTCTACTGCCATACGCATATAGTACAGACTTGATATCGATGCTGGTGTAAAAGTGTTTCATTGAGTGACTGTGTGTATAACAATTCCAAGTGGAACATATGTAAATGAATGCAAAGAACATCCCAATGCATGAAGATCCTAGAGATATACAAACGCACGCAAAAAAGAACACACATACAAATACAAACAAACACACACACATATATATATATATATATAAATATATGCACAGACAAAGACACACAGACACACGTATATATATATATATATATATATATATATCTGTTTATATACTATAACATACAATATATCACTATAATATACAACATATCATACATACCTACATATACATATAATAATACACAATAAACACACACACACACTATATATATATACATATATATATATATATATATATATATATGTATGTATGAATATAGTATATATATATATATATACATATAGTTTTGACTGTAAATAAGTATGTATATTATGTGTATGTATAATATATATATATATATATATACATATATATATATAATGTATATCTATATATATACAATACTTACATATACATATACAGACATAAAATACACACACACACACACATATATATATATATGTATTTAAATACCTAGTATATTCCTAACTAGATATATATATATATATATATATATATATATATATAATATATATATATACTACTAACAA
>NW_014040368.1:2068-3356 GCF_001186125.1 Sphaeroforma arctica JP610 | reverse complement strand
TAAATAACGTTTTTAGGCATACGTACAAAGTTGTCTATTAATTTGATATTCTTATCCATATTTCGCAGGTGTGGATGTAGTCTTACTCTCACATGCGGAACGCTAAATATTTTTGTTGACTTTATTCTCTGCTCTGCACATATCTCAATGTCCATACAGTTTGTTTCGCGGTTCTATTTTGCGAAGGATATCACATCTACGGACGAAGGGATGGATATCAAAAGTTTAACTGAAGATGCAAAATCAGACACGACAGCAGAACGTTTTGACTTACAGGCGAGTCTTAAGTGTTTTTATTTCACAGCACATTTATATTCGTGTACATGTTACCTATAGATAGGCATTTTTTCCAAGCATACGTATTAACGGTGCAAGTAAAATAGTCGTGCTACAGATGTCTAATTGTTTTCTTTTTAACAAGCATACATCGCCGTTGATCCAGCAACGTTGTCAACGGTTTTAGCTTTAGTTGTCTTGACTGTGTTAACTCTATGCAATAAAAGCAAGTCAAGTTTTGGGATTTCCCTCGTTAATTTTGGCTTACATGGTTTTCGAGCAAGCGCATAAGTCGGTGTGGTATTGTATGCTACCATGCTTGTTGAGTATCTCTAGAAAACTTGCTTATCGCCATCAATGTATAAGCAGTACTTCGTCATGAAAATTTTGGCGCAACAACTTTTAAATAAAGCATACCGAAAAAAAATATTTATCAGGCAATCATTGGAGGAAGGCAAGAATCGAATATAACATGAGCAGCTAGTAACACAAAGGGCGAGGTTAACGTGTCAATAAAGTTTGTATGGCTACGTGGGTGATGAACTGGATAATCCGAGTGATGATTGTATGCGTGGCAAGATGTATGATATTAAATTCACACATATCTAAGGTTCATCGTGTCACCCTGGCTATCGATGATGTACTTGTACTTGCAGTAGTCCATGCTGTTTACGACGCATAAATTTTCTAGGTAGTGTACATTCAGACATGACCATGGATGATCTCTATCCTCTATATTAGGGAAAACGATGTACAATAACATATGCATGTATTTTTCAGGCCATAATAACCGCACATGTGTTTTATTCACATTCATGTTTTAATTTTTGGTTTTAAATATACAGGCTTTGTGGACCCGTGTCCAAGATGAAAAGGATACTACCGCTACACTCGGCGCACCAGAAGCGAGTGCGTTGGGTGAAATGATAGGCCAGAGGCTTATTCAGCACCTAGCATTGAATCTGACGTTTAAAGAGGTATCTTCTTAATATATATTTCTATAAACATTCTT
>NW_014040368.1:0-1220 GCF_001186125.1 Sphaeroforma arctica JP610 | reverse complement strand
TATGTATGTTTATTTACATGATTCAATGATGTACAGTTTCAATCATGACATCGCCTTGCACATCTTCCATAGGACATCTCACGAATGGTGGGTTGTTAGTGTCGACCTCGAAACACTGCAGTCTGTTCATTTCGCCTTATATTTGTGAAGGGAATTTTTGTAGGGAATCCATACCATATAGCCTCTTCATTGAGTAGAGTGGATTTATGAGGTCCTTATTCAAGACCTTGAAGAAATATAGAATGATACAAGAAGTTGGGAGTATCGCATAGGATGATCCCTTGTATATTCTTGCAGTTGTCATACATACTGATGTCATTTCCAGCCGAGTTTTGGCGATGGTGGTTCTACGGCTATCTCTGGACTTTGCTTCGAGCGTGACTTCTAAACATATATATCTCTACAGATATATCCTGCCGCTGCATAATAGATACAGAAATATATGTAGAACAGTGGTCATATATTTGTATGCGAGAAAGCATTCCAAAAAAAGCTCTTTACAACGTGCTGCTTTTTGAAAGGCTGAGCATCTCTTGTACGTAATACAGGTCTGAGTACGCCTGTATAGATAATTTGATCTGCACTCTCATTTGTATCACTGCTTTACACGTGTCGCACGAACAAAGCGCTTAGGCAGAACCTCTACACAAGCGCTGCCGATGATGGCATGAGACAGTTTATCACAAGTTTAGGAAATTTTTAGAAGTTTTATCCTATATTCAAACCTTTGCCAATGTCGATTAGTATATTGCACATTTTGGCCTTTTGTGGGGGCAAATAGATCAAGTTTCGGCCGAGTATATTTGTGGTCAGATTCAATTGGAATTAGAATTGGAACTATAGCTGCAAAGTGAGCTAAGTTATCGTATATATGGACGTTCATGGGTCAAATGTTACAGGTTGCGGCCGAGTACGTTCGTGAAAAAATCCGGAATTCAGATATCTTTGGACTCAAGGTCGTCACTGATGTTGCGGTACTTTCTGGTGACATGGAACTAGACCGTCTGAAACTATTCAATGTAGGTGGGGTACATGCGGATTAAAGTGATTTGTGTGTTGAGATTGACGTATTATTACAAGTCTCGTGTGGATGTTTCATTTGCTACACACATCAACTGTTTATTCATATTTGTATTATATATATGTATATATATATATATATATATATAGTCGACGTACTAAATGTATATATATATATAGTCGACGTATTAAGCTTTCTG
>NW_014040369.1:116795-119173 GCF_001186125.1 Sphaeroforma arctica JP610 | reverse complement strand
TTATAAGACAAAGCGATATACTTTGCCATTGGTTACGTGGCTGTTATGTCTGTGCGTGCGTGATGGTTAAATCACTTTTTTTTATAGATTTTTTCGTGTCACATACGTATTTGTCCATGAAATGGGATAAAAGTGATGTAATAAAGTCTATTCCAATCATTGTTCCGCTTTTCACGGATCTAAGTTGTGCTGTAACATTTCTTCCCACTCACATATATATATACTAAGCCGTGCGATACCTTTTTCGCCAATCACAAAGCAGAAGAACAGTTCTAAAATTAGAACTGTAGATGAGAAGGCTGCCACGGCTCTGGTGCTAGTCACTAGTGCTTTGATGGACACCTGTGCTCCGCTCGACTTAGAAGGGCTGCACGCATGGTGGACCAACTACTTTCCTGATACACACACCCCGACACAAGCCAACACACACACACATGTACAGGGAGATATGCCTACACACATATGCCCACAGACGCCTGCAAAGGCAGTGGGCGTTTTTGACTGGCTACAAGCGTGCGCGCAGTTTGCGGCCGGTCGTGTAGAATACGCGCTCGCTATTTTCACGCAAGTATGCGTGTTGCTTAGCAACGGTGCTCCAGATATACCTACCAACCCGGCCACTGCCAGCGACCCTGACACGCCCACGTGGCATGGGCTGAGTGAGAAAGCACGTGCGCTTGTGCTGAGCTATGTACGGCTGCAACGGAGGCAGTGTGAGCTGATCCTGAGTGTCGGTGTCGACACATCGCCAATCGAATGCAACGAGAAGATTGCACCCATACAATGGCGTGCGAGTGTGGATGTGAACACAGCAATGTACAGTGGTGTAGGTATGGGGCAAGGTAGTGCGATGAAACAGGGCGATGGGACGGGTCACGCAGCGGTAGGTAGTACTCCACAGCTCTTCTCTGTAGGGACTCCGTCTATGCCGGGTGTGCAGGTGGATGCGGGTACAGCTGTGGGTGTGAGTGAGAGGGAGGAGAGTGCGCATATGAGGGCTATAGTGCGTGACCAACTGACTGTGTGGTCTGATGCTGCCGACACGACGTTGTCTGACAACCAATGGAAAGGTTTTATGAACGGGAGTGCAAGCCAATCAAAATCCACCAAAAGGGACGGTAACTATGGTGACGGCTGGGCCGAGTTTGGGCTGTTGTCTCAGTTGGATGTCATCGGAACACGGCACATTGCGCATCAACTGTTACAGAATACAGGAAGCACTCACCACACACGCACACACGCACATATGCCTACCAAACATCACACACAGCCTCGCACGTACAGTATATCGGGACCCTCTCATCCGTTCATGCGCGATCTCGCACACACTTTGGGGCTCGCCACTGCGATGTGGGGTGACTGGCGAGGTATAGCTGGTCTACAGCAGCTGGGAATGCTTACTCTGGGTTCAACTGGTGGTAGTGGACAATTAAGCAGGAATGATCTTGTGACTGTCCTGGAAGAGGCGACGACTGAGAGAAACTCGAATCTCAACCTGAAGGCTATCATGTGGTCCACTCGGATGCTTTCTAGAAGTACTGCTGGGCACACGAGAAGGTGAGAATCCATGTTATCACTTGTACCCGTTTATATTACACCTAAGCATCTATACATAAACAATTATATCAATGGTGCATTTGTATAAAACCAGTTATGTCATTGAAACATGTGTATGTGTATACTGATGTAAACCCTAAAACCAAAGCAAAAAAATTCCCTGCCCAGCCACAGTGAAAGTTCAAACCCCTAAAACTCTAAAACTGACATGGTGCTGTCGACTTCTCTCGTCGCCTCTGCTATCGAGTGACTTCTTGACTCATTTTACACCGAGAAAAAAACACTATAGTATGATTAATTGAACAAACACCCTTCTGATTGTCAATTAGAAAACAATTCACAACCAGGCCACTAATATTTGACTATTATCTTTAATTGCCCACCTGACAGCTCTGTTCCGTTGGCACGTGTCATGGGTGTCAGCAACGATGTCTCGAGCTACGGTGGGATCAACACGGTACTCGCCACTGTTACCTACCTTCGTAACCATGGTAACCCGCACATGGCCCTTTCATTTCTGTCTCGATTCCGTGCGAGTGCTATAAATAGCGTCAGCGCCCACCGAAGCTCCGCACACTTACCATCTTTTGAAAGCGGGACGCAAAGCGATACGATGACGGCAAATGTAAACGCAAGCTGGTTGGCTGTGGAGAGAGCACGGGCGCTTTATGATGTGGGCAGAGGCCAGGAAGCTGTGCACATCGTCCATGAAGTACTGCTGGGGTTCCCAATGTATGTGCACTACCACATATATATAATATATACATATACATATAAACACACACACACACACAGAGATACACATACACACACACACACAC
>NW_014040369.1:108471-116393 GCF_001186125.1 Sphaeroforma arctica JP610 | reverse complement strand
AGAGTTATTACTATTGCATTTTACAGTGATGGATTCATAGACTCTAATTTATAGCGAAATCGAATACTCTGTCATGAGCAACTAGCCTTATCTGATCTATATTTAGGAAATATTTTAATATTCTAAGATCCCGCCTTTATCAATACGCACACTTCATATCCGCTATCACTCTTTCTTCTCCGACTGTCCTATTGTCAGACATATGTTACAAGACATCTCTACGATGGTCTCTCCCACTATAACATCCTGTCCATCTATCTCGTCTGTTCAAAGATGTATCGTCCTATCCAGCCTTGCACTATATCTCTTACCCATGCGGTGTTTCACCATTATCCTCATCTCTTCTTTCGCTTGTGGTGTGTGCAGTGATGTCATGGCGAGTCGATCCATGGCAACATCGCAGAAACTGCGCTTTCGTGTGCGTACCGGAGACAATCTAACGAAAGACCAGGACCGGTTGAAGGCGGCTGTGCTGATGTCACTGGTAGGTATTTGTAGATACACATTGTGTAGCTATTTTATGTGTGCGTATGTATGTACGGATGAAGGTACGTGTGTATACACATTGTGTACGTATATTGCGTGTACGTATGTATGTACGGAAGAAGGTATCTGTGGATATAAATATTGTGCAAGTAAATTATGCATCTTATGTATATATTTAGATATTTGTGTCCAGGCGTGACTTGTGGGATCAAGAGTATGTTTGTAGTATGTTGTGTGCTTATGTTGAGGATTGTATGTAAGAAATATTCCTATACTTGAACTCTCAGGCCATCAGTGCTTGATCTATTTTATATAACTCCACTGACATGCACGCTTGTTACATAGATATCGGACTGCTTGTATTGTGGTTGTACTACATCACGTGTATGTGATCAATTGCCAATGCCCAACCTTCCTACAGCTAAAAGCACCAGCACATGAACTCATGATAGCACACGGTTAAACACCGTCCCTCCCCCACACACCAATCACAAGCAAAACCACGAGCACACACGCACCCTCATACACATTGCTCTGTGCACATTCACTGACGATGTGATTTGACTTCGTTTGTTATTGTCATGCAGGCGCAATGGCTGGACGACGGACAGTCTTCCTACACACAACCACTACGCCAATTGACAGCACAGATTGGGCTACTCAACTCCAACGATTGGGATACCACCGCAGAAACCAGCACACCCCCACACCCACACATGACAGCACAGACACACGCACAGACACACACGCCCATGCACACGTACATGTCGCCTGAGGTCATCCGTAGTGTGCTGTCGTTTGCGGCGCATCTGTCGCCTGCAGATGCAGACATTCGCTTTGCCTACGCCAGCCACTGCTTTGCGCTGGGCAAGCACGCGGTTGAGCACGTGCACACCCGCGGCAACCGACTCGTGTTGGGCCGGACAGAGTGGGATGCGTTGACTACAGCTGTGTCTGGTTATTTGTCCACTACCACGGATGGTACGGATGATACGGGGGCTGAGCGTGAGCAGCACAGTACGATGTGTGCTTGCACCGAGAGCCCAGAGGCATTCGTGGAAAGGGGGGATGCGTATGTGTGCAAGTGTGGGTGTGGGGACTGTAGAGAAGGCGTGTGTACCACTCGGCTGGTGGTTGCCATAGCAACGGTGCTGCAGCGGGTGGAGTGGAGTATGGCTGATCAGCTGCACGACACCGATAAACACATCGCACCCGTAGCCATCGACACTCACACTAACGACACGGGCAAGCAATGGCGCATCACGCGAAAGAGTTTGCAGATCAAGGTGAGTGTGTATTGGAGAGTGTTTTTATGCACGTGAGTGTGTATGGATGTCATGCGCATGTGTACTGGAGAGTGTTTTTATGCACGTGAGTCTGTATGGATGTCATGTGCGTGTGTATTGGTGTGTTTTTATGCACATGAGTGTGTATGGATGTCATGTGTGTGTGTATTGGAGAGTGTTTGTATGTACGTGATTGCGTATGGATGCCCTGTGCGTGTGTATTGGAGAGTGTTTGTGTGTACGTGAGTGTGTATGGAGGTCTATATGTGGATGTGTGAGCTTGTTTCCATTTGCTAGTATGAGTGAAAGGTGCAAATAACGGAGACAGACTTGTTTAGAATGCGGTCGAGGATAAACAAGATGGATCGCAGATCCCTAAAACCCTAAAAATCCTAAAACATTGCCATAAAATTCTGTATGTAAGCAAACTTTTAATTCTTGTCACAGCCAAGCTCATGCTACTGCGTCCACGCATACATCTTTGTATTGGGTTGTGACCTCGCTATTGGGTGATGTCTGTCACATGTATTGGGAGGTAACCTCACTATTGGGTGATGTCTATCACATGTATATTGGGTGGTGTATACCACATGTATATTGGGTGATGTATATCGCATCTCCCGTTGTGTTCCCATTCACATTGTTGTGATGGCCTACTATGCACTCGCCTTGTCTCGAGAATTTGTTCACTGCAGTGATACCCTAAAACCCTGACGTCTACGGATCACTGCAGGTGCCATGTCGCGCCATTTGTTAATGCGCCGAGACACACTCTGCCGTCCACATACCATACCATACATCTCGTGTATCACTCCCTCACACAACACATCTCGTGTAACAATCCCTTACACAACACATCTCGTGTATCACTCCCTCACACAACACATCTCGTGTAACACTCCCTCACACAACACATCTCGTGTATCACTCCCTCACACAACACATCTCGTGGAACACTCCCTCACACAACACGTCTCGTGTAATACTCCCTCACACAACACATCTCTTGTAACACTCCCTCACACGGTTCTTTTTCCTTTTTTCCTTTCCTCTGCAGCTCCATGCCTTGCTGTCACCTCACGCTCACAAACACAAACACATGCACATGCACCCCCCCCCACACACGCACATGCACCCCCCCACACACACCACACACTCATCTACAGGCAATCACGTACACGCGGACCACAGCGAGACCGCTCTTACTTCCAATGGAGGGGTTGTGTGCGAGTGTGGGTGTGTGCACATGTGTGTGGACAGTCTTGTGTGTGTGCGTGATGCATGTATCACACGCACACTCTCGCCGCTGGCTCGGGCGGCCGCAGAATACTTTACCTACCTGCAGATCACTGCGGGCGGCGTGGGCGGCTCCGATGGTTCTAAAAATAGAACGGCCGATTCTATTAATAGAATGAAACCGTCCGCCCATCTAGGCCACACGGGCACACAAGCATCCACACACACACAACCCAACACGCATGCGCACGCTAACGCTAACGCGCGCATTCGATCCCTGGTGGCACCGCTTCGTCTGTTGAAGCTGTTGGTGCACTTTGGGCCAGAGCTGGCTGGGGTCATGACAGGTGTGTATGCATGTCGCAGCGTGTACTGTAGGCAGAACTCATTTGCTCATAATGTTATCGTACTTCTACTACACAGCATTTAGTTGATGAGGCACTAATGTATGTACATCACACCACACGCATGTGTGAACATACACTACCTGGCAACAGCTGCCCTATACTTCATCGTACAAATGCATTCGACTTTTCTTTCTCCGTATGTGAACCATAGAACACACTTCCACACTCTCACACTCTACAGGTGCTATGCATCTCCATCGATTCATTTCTAAGCACTCATTCTTAATATCATGCCTTGTTAACCAGTTGTACTGTCTCTCATCTATCCCCCACACACTCTCACTCAACAAGTGCTATGCATCTCCACCCATTCACATTTAAAAACTTCTTCGTAATCTCCTGCCTTGTTTAACAGTTATACTGTCTCTCATCCACCACCCACACACTCTCACTCTACAGGTGCTATGCATCACCACCCATTCACATTTTAAAACTTCTTCATAATTTCCTGCCTTGTTTAACAGTTATACTGTCTCTCATCTACCCCCCACACACTCTCACTCCATAGGTGCTATGCATCTCAACCCATTCACATTTAAAAACTTCTTCCTAATCTCCTGCCTTGTTTAACAGTTATACTGTCTCTCATCCACCACCCACACACTCTCACTCTACAGGTGCTATGCATCTCCACCCATTCACATTTTAAAACTTCTTCCTAATTTCCTGCCTTGTTTAACAGTTATACTGTCTCTCATCTACCCCCCACACACTCTCACTCCACAGGTGCTATGCATCTCCACACATTCATTCTTAAGCACTCATTCTTAATCTCATGCCTTGTTAACCAGTTGTACTGTCTCTCATCTACCCCCAAGTTATACAGTCTCTCATCTGCCCCCCACAGACTCTCACTATACAGGTGCTATGCATCTCCATCTATTCATTTGTATGCACTCATTCTTAATCTCATGCCTTGCTAACCAGTTGTACTATCTCTCATCTACCCCCAAGTTATACAGTCTCTCATCTGCCCCCCACACACTCACTCTACAGGTGCTATGCATCTCCACACATTCATTCTTAAGCACTCATTCTTAATCTCATGCCTTGTTAACCAGTTGTCCTGTCTCTCATCTACCCCCAAGTTATACAGTCTCGCATCTGCCCCCAACACACTCTCACTCAACAAGTGCTATGCTTCTCCACCCATTCACATTTTAAAACTTCTTACTAATCTCCTGCCTTGTTAAACAGTTATACTGTCGCTCATCTACAACCACCACTTACTCACCGGCACAGATGGTCTGCAGACCACTCCATGGGTTGCCCCCTGATTGTTTATAGTTATTGTCTCTCATCTACCCCCCTCACTCACTCACTCACTCACTCACTGGCACAGATGACCTAGACACCACTCCGTGGGTTGTTACCTGTTGTTTAAAGTTATCATGTCTCTCATCTACCCCCCTCACTCACTCACTCACTATCACAGATGGCCTGGAGACCACACCATGGGTTGTCTCCTGTTTTTAAAGTATCATGTCTCTCATCTACCCCCACTCAGTTAGTCACTCACTCACTCACTCACCGGCACAGATGGTCTGGAGACCACTCCATGGGTTGCGTGGGCGGCTGTAGTGCCACAGTTGCTGGCGCAGTTCTCTCATCCAGAGCAGTACGTGTGCGACCGCATTGTGGCGTTGATCTCTCGTATTGGGCTGGTTAAGCCGCAGGTACGTGTGTATGTGTGTGTATGTATGTATGTGTGTGTGTATGTGTGTGTATGTATGTGTATGTGTGTGTATGTGTGTGTATGTGTGTGTATGTATGTGTATGTATGTGTGTATGGGTGTGTATATGTGTCTGTATGTGTGCGTATGTATATATGTGTGTGTATATGTGTCTGTATGTGTGCGTATATGTGAAGGTATACCGTACGATACCCAAACAGAAGTACGCCAAGACTTCGGCTGTATACATTGCCATATGTACATATCCATAGTTCTGAGTCTCCTTACAGCCCCCTCCAACACTCTCTCCCCATTCTTCCTATCCCTTCCCAACCCATCGCAGGCAGTGGTATTTGCTGCACTGGCGGGTGCGTGGTCGTCTCGTCAGCTGAGCGAGAGTGTGCGTGAACAGTTTGAAGTGGTTGTGCAGTCGCTACGGGCCACTCACGGGTCTCTCGTGTCGGGTGTGGAGACGCTTATGCACCAGCTGGCGGGTCTAAGCCAACTGCCCGAGGAGCGGTAGGTGTATGTATTGGTTAATAGACTGTGCGTGTAGAGATAGGGTGTATGTATTGGATATTAGACTGTGTGTGTAGAGGTAAGGTGTATGTATTGGATATCAGACCATGTGTAGAGGTATATCATCCCCATATTGCTCGTCGTCAAGGTATTATATACACGTTTCTGGGTTTCTCTTCCTGTTTTTTTTGGTACTCAACTGTACATCAGCACTAAACAAAGACTCTACACTAAACAATGGCTATGCCCATGGCAGGTGGAGAAGTGTGTTGGGTCGACTGGCGCGGGACGTGGCGCAGAGGATCCATCGGCTAAAGTCACCGCTGCACCGCATAGCCAAGAGCACTCACATTGGAGCCCATGACAAGGCACGGGGGGTGTGCGGCTGCGGAGAGTGTACTGTGATATAACCCTAAAATCTAAGATATGGCTGTACTGTGATGTAACCCTAAACCCTAAGATGTGGCTGTACTGTGATATAACCCTAAACCCTAAGATGTGGCTGTACTGTGATGTAACCCTAAACCCTAAGATGTGGCTGTACTGTGATATAACCCTAAACCCTAAGATGTGGCTGTACTGTGATATAACCCTAAACCCTAAGATGTGGCTGTACTGTGATATAACCCTAAACCCTAAGATGTGGCTGTACTGTGATGTAACCCTAAACCCTAAGATATGGCTGTAGTCTATTGTGTATGGGGTATAGTGTAGTGGTGGAGGCTGCTTGTAGGTTATGTAGCGTGTGTGGTCGGCGTGGTTGTGTTTTTGTGTTGGCTCGTGCACATTAGTAAACTAGGTTTATTATGGTTGTTGTGATGGCTGCTGCAAACGGCTGTTGTAGTCACGTTATCTCATAGCTGTGTATATAATAACTACATTATTCATATCGCGTCACTGGTCAGGATATGCGTGCGACCATGGGCGATTACATAGTGTAGCATTAGATGTGTGTGTGGAGCGACATGCGCCTGTACGTGTTGAGTAGCGATTAGAATGCCTGGATAACATATACCAAGCTGAAGTCACGTGTGTGGCATTGTCTGTGCTCTGTGGTAGAAGAGTTCTCTGTCGTGTGGACACTCACAGAGACCTACATGAACATTCGGTCGTCGTGATGAGTGTGTGTATGCCAACAGCTGTGTCGAGTGCAGTTGCCAAGACACTCACGTTACGTGTGTATCAGCCGTCTCTTTGTCGTTGCACTGGCCACTCCGCTCACAGCCGTACCCTCTCACCACCCACAGATCACCATCGCCGAAAACCAGTGCAAAGCTGTGCTAGATCCGCTCGTTCATGAACTAGAGCGCCTGCGTGACCAGACATTCTGCTCGACCAATGAGAACTCAGGACACACTAGGCCCAGCTATAAGAGCCAATCAAATCACGATCGTCACTTTGCGCACACATACCGCGAGAGAATAGAGAGTGCTTTGCAAACTTTGTCGTTCCCTTGTGGCAGCGCCGTCTTGGATGCAGCGGTTGTCATGGCAAGCACCAAGTCGTCGAGTGGTAAAATCAGCTCCAGGTAAGCCTTGAAGTCATCGTCCGCAACATGTAGTGCGGTTCAGTTTTGTGTAACGTATATTTAGTATCGTGTGTGTATGTGTGTGTGTATGTACGTGTATGTGTGTGTGTATGTATGTGTGTGTGTGTGTGTGTGTGTGTGTGTGTGTGTGTGTTTATCAGCTGTGTTAGTACTGAAAATACGTACGTAATTTCGCTGCCGTTACACACAGCTTCATTGTGTAGTGTGCGTAGGTTGCCTTGCTCTGACTGTTTGCTTGTGTCCTCAGCCAGCGGCAAGTATATGCGTTCGTATACGCCTCATCAACTCTCATTGCTACTACGTCGCCACTTTACACTGCCAAGACATATACAAAACACAGTCATAGACGTATCTAATATAGCTTAACCCGGAAAACCCTATACCCTACTACCATACCCGCTCATGCCGTCGGCCCTGTTCACTTGCCTCTTTTGCAGTGCTGCGTCTGCAAAGTCTGACACTCCGACTTTACAGTCGCTACTGTGGGGACCGTTCAATGACATTCTGGAGTCTCTCAATGGACAAATAAGGAGCAGTGACCGCACCCGCAAAAGACTCAAGCTGGCTGACATTGCCCCGGGGCTGGTTCAGGCTAATTTATCCGCTGTTTATCTGCCACTTGATAGGTATATATGTATATATACGTATATTTAGATAAATATATATATATATATATGTATATATATATATATATATGTATATATATATATATATATATATATAGAATAATAATATATATATATATTATTATATATATATATATATA
>NW_014040369.1:106091-108451 GCF_001186125.1 Sphaeroforma arctica JP610 | reverse complement strand
CACACACACACAATATATATATATACGTACGCACACACACACAATATATATATATATATAGTATGTGTATATATGAGATGGTCGAGCATTTTGCACGCGATGCCTTATGCGAGTGCAGTTTCAAGTACCGGTTCCTCTTGCTACTTGTTGTGTGTGCTTCGTAGTGTGGTTGTTCTCATTCAATCCACAAATGACGTGTGGTGAGGGCTGCCGTATTGATCTGAACCATAACTTCATATTAATCCGTATTGTAACTTGGAACATCATTGCCCTAAAATATAATGTATTTCTCATCTTCGATATTGATTGTGGATATGTGTAGAAGAGTGTCCGGTGCCAGCCTGACCGAGCCATCTATTTATAGATTCGTGGACGAAGTCGAAATTCTACCTACCAACACCCGGCCAAAGAAGATCAAATTATGGGGCTCTGATGGGGCTCTGTACACATACCTGTACAAGGGTGTGGAAGATATGCACTTAGATCAAAGGCAAGTGACGCATGCGTAGATAGGCACGAGTCTCTCTATCTCTCTGTGTAAAACAAAATAAGTGATTGTACATATGTGACTGTTTAGAGCAGACAGAATTGAGTCCATGGCTGGTGCAGTATAAGCCGTTCTTGTCTTTCAATTGTCGGAGAGTCCTGTCCTTTCTGGTGTAGTGGTGGGGTGGCCCGTGGTCTTCAAGTATTGTAGTACACTGTTGTGCGTTGCAGTCTGTGTGACAGTACACGCACGAGTGAACTCTCGTAAATACTTTGTTCGTTCTTGACACAACACAAAACAGGATTATGCAGTTTCTGCGTGTAGTCAACACCCTCCTTGGCGACACCACGCTCTCATCTGCCGGTGGCCTGGCTGGTCGTCTTGGCAACGGTAGCCATGGCAACGAGCAGGATTCGCTCCTGTCCAACTTGTCGTCCAATCTGCTCTACACGAACACATACGCAGTAACTCCACTGGGCGAACGCTGCGGACTGATTCAGTGGGTGGATGGAGCTGTGCCCCTGTATTCACTCTATCGCAGATTCCAGCAACGAGGTGAGTACTTGCATATGTGGATGAATGTGCGTGTCTCTGCGCATACATGATATATATATATATATCTACTCGTAACAACGAAGTCCATTCGAAGCGTAGGTGAAAGAGTTGTATTAGATATAGAATAAGAGCTTACAACTAAAGAACGAATTACCCCGTCACTCACAATGCCTACCAATGCTCTCGTCTGAGTGGATGCATTGTTGCTCATGTAGGTACAATACATGATGTCACTGCTTAAATAGGTATTTAAGCACTTGGATACCGACGACCTTGGGTTTTTGGTTTTAAGGTTTGGGAGCCCTATGTGCTTCTCCATACAGTTTCCAACCCGTTTAACTTTCTTGAAAGATACATACAATGTCATACAAATGTTATACTATATCATATACAATGTCATACACGTGCTATTCTATAGCACGTACTTGCCTAATATTGTTTTCTCCGTACTACCCTCAGAAAAAGTTCAACCACACTGACAATCCCAGACTCAATCCATCGACCAATAGGAATCGCTTGTGGCACCATCCCCTCCACCGCCGCCTTGCGTCCGTCCGAACAATTCTGGTCACTCGTGGGGCCCGCGCTAGACAAAAGCGGGACGTCCCGGAATAAGAGCCGAGACAAGTGGCCGCAGGGAGTGCTATACAATGCCTTTTGTGAATTAGCTAAGACTGTGCCGGACTCACTGGTACACAATGAGATGTTCACCCGTGCAGCGACACCTGCTGACTGGCGGAGGGTATGGACAATCTGTATGCATGTATGCCTATATGTATACATGTATGCATGTATGTATATATGCATGTATGTTTGTGTGTATATTTGCATGTATGTATGAATGTATGTTTATGTGTATGTATGTATGTATATATGTATGTATCTATGCAGGCATGCATGCATGTATACATGTATGTGTGCATGTGTGCATGCATGTATGCATGTATGTATGTATGTATACATGTATGTACATATATATATACGTGTACATATGATATGTCTACGTTTGTATGCAAGTATATTTTGGTGACGTATTTGGCATGTACAATAAGCCATGTGGAGTATGGTACATGTCCATTTCACGGTGTACAGTCAAGCGTGCTGCTGAGCAATGTACACACAACTAAATACCTTATAACCCAAAGTACAATGGAAGATACTGCCGTATAGTAACGCATCTACAGCACAGTCCGTATTAAAAAAACCGAACTCACTCACAATCAGTAGACTAAGTGTACCCATACATCAGGTGCAAACACACACACACACACACGCACACACACACACACACACACACACACACACACACGACACCTCT
>NW_014040369.1:102162-105863 GCF_001186125.1 Sphaeroforma arctica JP610 | reverse complement strand
ATTACTAGTACACACACACATATATATATATATATATATATATATATACGCATACACTCCCACTCTCACTATCTCCATATCACAGTTGTGTGTTTCTCCGCCCGCCCTCCACAGTTTGCCTCTCATCCTCATGACATATCACACCTCACAGCACTGTGTGTGAAACTGTGCTGTCACGGCTGCGCATGGGCCACGAGTTTCTGCTGTTGCTGCTGGAGGCCTTCATCTATGATCCCGTGGTGGACTGGGCTGTGCGATCAGGTAGGTATATACAACGCACGTCAACTGCAGATAGATATGTAGCGATACCTTTTTGTGCACACATAGTGTCGGTCCGTTTATATATTTTGTCACATACACACCAGCTTACCGCACTTAGATGTGTGCACAAATTACAAACATATCTGTTTGCACACACAAACATATCTGTGTGCACTTACCACTTACAAACATATATGTGTACACATATATGTATGTGTGTAGGACTGTGTAGACCTATATGTTTGTTCATTGACCTAAATACACGCACCATGCCCGCATGTGCAGTCTTTTTTCCTCACCTCTCTGTCTGTGCCATTCCGTTGCAACACAGCCGACAATTCGCGCCTTCAAGTGGAAGTGATGTCTGCGTTGCGTGCGCTGAGTGTACGTGTGGCCGAAGTGGAGACTGACCTCAAACGCAATGCCGTGGAGGTGCATGAGAAGGTAATGGTAGCATATGCACACACACAGGCACATACATATACAATTACAAGATATGCACACACATAGGCACATATATATACAATCACAAGACATGCACACGTAGGCACATACAGATACAATTGCAAGACATGCACACACATAGGCACATACATATGCTTCCATGTGTGCACGAGAAGGTTTTACTAAACCCTGAACCGTATGGGCGTTTAGTCGAACGTTCTTAGCCCTAAAACCCCCTGAAAAACTCTATCCCGTAGTGTATATGTAGCCAGACTCGTTTCTGGGTCCGGATTGGAGAATCGTCCACAGTTCTATGATTTTTGGCGTACACACGTTGGCAGCTAATTCGTTTGTTTCCTCTGATATAACGCATGTGTGATTGCAGGCCATTCCCAGCCTACTGGAGACCCTTACACAAGCCTATGCGAGGCAGCACGATCTGGTTGGGCACGCCAACATGGTTGTCATGACAACCAACCGGGAGTGTGCGTTGCAGGAGGCTATACAACAACACGGCGACATACACACGCGCATCAAGAATGCTCGTGCCGCCGAGAAACAGGCGGGTGAGAGAGAGAAAGCGCTCAAACGCACCATCCAGCAGAGGTACCAGTCCCATCAGTCACGCGCACATATACACAGGTGTTGTTGTTGAACAGTGTTAGTATGTGTGTGGATCGAGCTAATGCGTTTATCTCAATATATATTATATACATATATATATATGTGTGTGTGTGTGTGTGTGTGTGTGTGTTGTCATATATGGATTAGGTAGATAAATACGAGTAGATATTTATTCATTATAGGGTTTCGGTTTTAGGGTTTAGTGTTTTATTTCATGACCAGCAGAAGCACTGCTACAGAATAGGTAACCCTAGGTGTGGTTATGACTCAATGCCATCCGTCAGGTTGAAGGATGCGACAGCCGAAGTGACTCGCGTGCAGGACGCCTTCATGCCAATCCGTGAACACATAAAAGCCAATGGTGGACAATTAACCAGGAAGAAAACCAGTTCCCATTCCGGTGTGCCACCTTTCTTAACGGCGTGGCTCAAGGGCTGCGACAAGGATTTGCGCAAGAGGTGTGAGTATTAGATAACTGGTTACTAAGAGATAACTGAATTGTAACACTAGTGTGAAGTGCGTATAATGTCGACTACACGTAGCGTTACGTGCTTTGTATGTAGGTCCAAATATGTGTTTCAATGTAGGTCTGAGCATGACTAAGGGCATAAGCCAATCCATGCACATACATACAAAGAACTATTGATAGTACTACAACCGAATGTAATGATTGGGATAGGGTGGGTGTGTGATGACACCCGTGTTCACTATACATGTCAACTGCTATGAACAGTGTCCCAAATGAAAAACGTATTGATGAGGGTATACGGTTGTACGTTAATAGACAACGCATTGATGAAGGTATGTGACTATACACACATAAAAAAACGTATTGATAATTGCGTATGGTGATAGGCAAATAGACAGCGCATTGATGAAGGTATGTGACTATACACATGAAAAACAAAACGTATTGAAGAGGATCATATTATACGCAGATACACTGAGGCTGTGAAAGTTCGTGATCGCGAAGTGGCCGCCGCCGAAGCAACGTACCAGCAACTGAGCACAGCCGTGCAGACGTTGTTTGCCATGGAGGCATACAGCCCTCCTATTGGCTCTCAGATAGTGGCGCGCATATTGAAGGTATGTGATTGGCTGTTCTATTTATATATTAGTCTTCTCAGAGCCTATAGCCGGTGCTCCGAGAAAACACACACTTCATCTTGTTACCTCAGCCCATTGCAGGTGCTAAGGTAACCCTACATCTCAGCATACACATGACACGCACTTCACCTTATTACCTCAGCCCAGAACAGGGGCTACGGTAATCCTACATCTCAGTATACACATGACACGCACTTCATCTTATTACCTCAGCCCATGGCAGGTGCTAAGGTAACCCTACATCTGAGCATTCACATGACACGCACTTCACCTTGTTACCACAGCCCATAGCAGGTGCCAATGCGTCCCTTGATCACATCCAATTCGCTAAGCGTGCAGTGGCTACGCTGCTGCAGTCATGGCCACCTTCAACAACAGCACAACACCACATCACGACAGTACATACAAGCATGGGTCGGCTCATACGTACGTTGACAGGTGAGTGGTCTGTGTGGTTTTTGGACAGGTGAGTTATGTGTGTGATGTGTAAGGATGTAGATATCATTGTATCTAGCCAGTGACCACAGCCGCGTATGTGACATTGAGTGGGCATTTGGAATCTCATGCCGCTATGCTTAACACTTGAATTAGAAGTCACTTACAATAGAAGCTCTGGTTGATTGGGGTGTGTACAGTGCTAGTTCTTCAGTGTATGAACTTAGTTGTGTACAACGCTTAACACTTGGATTAGAAGTCACTTACAATAGAAGTTCCGGTTGATTGGGATGTGTACAGTGCTAGTCCTTCAGTGTATGGACGTAGTTGTGTACAACGCTTAACACTTGGATTAGAAGTCACTTACAATAGAAGCTCAGGTTGATTGGGATGTGTACAGTGCCAGTCCTTCAGTGTATGAACCTAGTTGTGTCCAAAGTTCTATAACTACGATGCACAAGCCCTGGGATGGTGACAGTGCTCACTCAGTCACTTACGAACGTTTATAATGTTACATGTTTACATGCTGCAAGAAGTCTGTCACGTATTCGTAATCTCCGAAAAGGACTTGTTGCAATAAATCTGACATGTAAACATAATCTTCGAAAAGGTTCAATTATCCTCACGGCGGTGGTCTTTCCTTTAAATCACTCTCATAAATAGAATCCACACCCGCGTCTGTTCCGCTAGATTGTTTGTCTCTACCTTTCTGACCTCCATATCGCTTCACCTCGTCGTATATATATATATATATATATATATATATATATATGTGTGTGTGTGTGTGTGTGTGTGTGTGTTGTTGTTTAGTTGTTAGTTAGTTTAAGTTA
>NW_014040369.1:94840-102142 GCF_001186125.1 Sphaeroforma arctica JP610 | reverse complement strand
CGTCGTACGTAGTTTCGTTTCCTCTTCTTACGTACCTACTACGTCTCTCTACTCGTACTATATATATATATATATATATATATATATATATATGTGTGTGTGTGTGTGTGTGTGTGTATGTGTGTTATGTATGTATAGTAAATATGTATGTTAATTATTTATTATATATATATATATATATATATGCTGCAGATTCTGCTAAGGCCATACACGCCATTCGGACCAGTGACTGTGAACAAACCGATCAGGCGATGGTGTCGGCTTGTCAATACAACGAGCGCCAACTGGTCTCATACGCCACCACTCAGGTACATCAGGACGATATGTGAGCACATGGTACTATGCTTTTAAGGGTTTCGGGTTTTCATAAACCCTAGGTCGATGTAGAACTGTAGGTGGATGGAAGATATAGATGTAAAAGCATTGAAGGAAGAGTGTTTGTTCAAGTATTAGTATACACGTCTATATCGGATTTGGATAGCTGTACTTCTAATACACTAATTCCCTATCACTCACGCGCAGAGACGTTATCTTTACGTACCTACACACTGCATCGACACGCGTATACTTATCTCACCATGAGCCTTCGTTGTCATGACAACTGACCCGACCCTATGCTTGTATTGCACAGGACGATTCGAAGACGGGAATGTCCAGCGCCATGGCGGCCGTTCTCACGGCAGTTGGCGTAGCACTAACATCACCAGACACACTCTCTCCCCCACAAACACACACGCACACATACACACACACACACGCGCATGCACAGATACGCACACACACACATGCACAACCACGGGAGAAGGCAGACACGGCTGCAACCCAGGGCAAATCGGCAACGGACAGTCTGAGAGGGATGCGCGTGGGGTGCTGCACTGTACGAAAGTTAACTGACACTGTGCACACGTTAGTCAGTGGAGTGCAGAGGCGCCTCCAACGCACACGCGCCACGACACAGGACCAACAGACGGTACAGGAAAGCGACAGCGACAACGATGCCACGGCACAGGTGTGGTTATGGGCGGATGGGGGGTACTGAGCTGTGTTGGTGTTGGTGGTGGCGGCTACCGTACTACAAGTAGGTAAACTCACTACTAATTATATCGCACTACAAGTAGATATACCCACTACTACTTATTTCACACTACAAGTAGGTAAACTGACTACTAGCTCGATAACACTACAAGTAGGTCTACTCACTACTAATTATATCGCACTACAAGTAGGTACACCCACTACTAATTATATCGCACTACAAGTAGATATACCCACTACTACTTATATCCCACTACAAGTAGGTAAACTGACTACTAGCTCGATAACACTACAAGTAGATATACCCGCTACTAATTATATCGCACTACAAGTAGGTAAACTCACTACTTATTTTATCGCACTACAAGTAGGTAAACTCACTACTAACTAGATAGCACAATAAGTAGGTATACCCACAACTAATTATATCGCACTACAAGTAGGTATATTCAGACATGTCGCGTCTGCCTATTCATCGGTACTCGTGTGCGCATCTACCTACAGAGCATCGCCGAGGATACCGAGATGTCGTGGGTGTCAGAAACGTGTCAGGCGTTGACGGCCGTGTCATCGCTCTTCTGTGACTCATCGCATGCAGTGCTCGCACTAGCCACGCACTTTGACACGACTTACGTGCCACAACTGATCGAGCATTTCGTGTGGGGCGACGTTGCCATGGCAACCACCGGTGGCGGCAACACAGCAACCGCCGGCCGAGACCAGAGAGAGGAAATTGGTGAGGAGTTACTCTCAAACGCCAACGGGAGCGTAAAGCGACTGAGCGATGGCACTGTCGGCGGCAATGGTGCAACCTCGACACGCGACAGTATGGGTTCTGATTTTGCCAGAGATATGGTTGCCATGGCGACGCTGGCCGTGGATGCGAAGGAGTGTGCGCGGGGTCTGGGGCTGAGACTGTTTGCGACTGCTGCAGACGGCACTCAGGCGCTGACGGATGTGAGCAACGGTGAGTTGCAGTATGTATTACAGTTTCCAATTACACTACTCATGTGTACAACGGAGAGTTGTAGTATGTATTACAGGTACCAATTACACTACTCATGTGAGCAACAGTGAGTTGTAGTATGTATTACAGGTACCAATTACACTACTGTGAACACTATACGCATACGTCAAGACGTTAAGAAGGTTTCTCCTAAAGTGAAGTTGTCGTACGGACCACGTTTGTTTCGCCACCATTTAAATACTGAGGCTGCCATGCCGCCTAATGCTCTTACCCAAAAGACCTACACCATTTATTGTCTACTTTTCCATTGTCTAATGTTTTTACCCATAAAACCTACACCATTTATTGTGTCTACTTTTCCATTGTCTAATGTTCTTACCCATAATACCTACACCATTAATTGTATCTACTTTTTATTGTCAAGTACTCTTATCTGTATTACCTACACCATTTATTGTGTCTAATTTTCCATTGTCTAGTACTCTTGCCCATAATACCTACACCGTTTTTTGTGTCTACTTTTTTATTGTCTGGTACTCTTACCCATATTACCTGCACCATTTATTGTGTCTACTTTTCCGTTGGTTAATGTTCTTACCCATAATACCTCCACCATCTATTCCGTCTAATTCCACTCAGTGAATGCAAACACACACGGGCGAGATGCCTTCGATGTCGCATCTGCTGTGTCTGGACTGAGACGGAGATATCGTGCGCTGCTGCTGAGGCCATGGGCAGCCCCACTGCGCAATGTGGATGCGAAGTACGTGATTTGAAACCCTAAAACCCTAAAACCCCGTGAAAGAATGTGCATATGTCGATATGTCATTACACTCTTTATCATATGCACAGAAAGGGCTGTGAATGGATGTGTATATGTTAATAGCCACCTCTTATATTGCTATGGTGTTGCTATGTTGTTACTATGTAGTTGCTTTGCTGTAAGAACGTCTGCAAACTGTATCGTTAAGTGAATTAGACAGATGATGATTTGAGTGTCCATGTCTTTGTATGAGTCTCTTTAGGTGTACCTGTGATTCAGAATGTCTGAGTCTGTGTACACGCGTCGTTGCATGCGCGAGTATGTATATACATATACTAGTGCGCATATGCATTCCCTATTAAATCTGTCTGTGTATATCCCAAGGGTTTTCATCTCGCTTAGTGAACTGGGCATGGGATATGTACTTACCTTCTGAGACTGGAATATATGAACAGAAACGTAAATCAGTTCGCTTCTCACCCCAAATCATAAACCAATTATCATCTTACCCCAAAACACAACCCGATTCTCATCTGACCCCATACATAACCCAATTTTACCCCACCCCAATTTTATAAACAGAAACATGGACACAATTCTCATCTCTTCACAATTTTATAAACAGAACATAATCCAATCCTCATCTCGTCCCAACTTTTAAACAGAACATAACCCAATTCTCATCTCATCCCGCACACAGTTTCAAAAGCGTAGAACAGCAGTACGACAGTCTCGCAATGGAGTGCGATGTCAACTCAGCAGCACAGCCCCACGCCACACAACAGCTTCTCACGCAGCAGCCACCTGCCCACACCACCACCCACACCTCTACACACACACCCACACACACACAACCACCCACACACAACACCACGCGAGTGGGGGAGAATCAACACAGTGCACACGTGCGTGATGGGGCTGAGGATGGCGCAGGCTATAGTTCGCGTGATGTCTCGTGGCTGCTGCGTGTGGTGGCTGTGTGTGGGGCGGCTGCGGACGTCTATGCGTTTGGCCGTGTGCTGAGAGACTTCAGTGGCAATGGGTAAGGATCATCGGGAGAGTGTGTGTGTGGGTAGGTATGAAGGAGTGTGTGTGTGTGTACGAGTGTATGTGAGTGCTTCTTTGTATTGGTGTATTGGGTATATACAATGCATTCAGTAGATGGGTGTGTGTGAGGGAGAGGGGGTATGCATGAATATATGTATAAATACATTTGTGTTTTTCGTGTGTGGAAGTGTATGTAGGTGGATACGAACTCAGAGTAGTTTACATCTGCCAACGAACAAAGAGAAAAACTCCACACATATTTTTTTGTTGCAGCCATACCTGTCAACAAACGTCGGTTATATAAAACAAACATGATATTACTATGTTATATACTTTTGCACATGTATTTATTATATTCTCTTCTATGGACATACCTGTATTGTGTTATCAATGTGCACTCTATATCTAATCCACAGCGACATACACCATGAGCACAACTATTTAAATTGCCACATTTATCTCCACAATACATACACAGATATTGACACTTGCATATATTATGATTATGTTATGTACAGAGGTGACATATACACAGCTATTCAACTGTACATACACATACACAGGTATTGACGCTTCCATATAATATGTTATGTACAGAATTGAAGCGCAAAGCTTAGACGACGTCCAGTCAGCTGTAGAGTCACTGCACTCAGCTGTGCGTGTGGGTGGGCTGCACCAGTTCGCAGCACACTTCTTCCATCAGGTAGGGAAAACCTAAAACTCTAGCACCCTAAACCCTGAAACTCTAAGGAAATAGCACGTGCATGCAACAACAGCAAACACACACACACACACACACGTGTATGTACTGCAGTGCATAAACACACAAACGTAACTTGTAGATAGAAATGCTCTCTCATAATGTGTGCTACTTCACGCTTGTCGTCGAGGTTTTTAGGGTTTTTTTATTACTTTTGGGGGGGGGTTTGCTTTTTGGGTTTTATTCTGCACGTTCATTCTCCTGGCTTTGCCCATAACAGCGGTTGGCGGGTGTACTTGATAGTGTCATTGACTCGACCACCCGTGTGGTCGCCGCCACCGTCACGAAAGCCTTTGGTAACCATGGTAACCATGGCAACCAGGATGACGACACAAGTGCTGCCACTGATGCTCACGCCCACATGGCCACAGTCACAAGTAGGGCACTCGCCAACGGCACCTTCAAAACGACTGAACGCGCCGAGGCTGTGCGATTGGTCCACGAGGTGGTCTCTTCCACCAAGGTACGTATTACATGGTGACTCAAGCTGTGCGTGGGTAGCATCTGTGTGCATGTTCGAGTGTTTTATAGTTTTACGGCTTTTTAGGTTTGTAGGGTTTTGTAGTTTAGGGTTTTTAGGGTTGCCTCTATCACCATGTTGGAATGTGTGTATAGCATCTGTGTCCATGTTCGAGCGCTTTATAGTTTAAGGGCCTCTGTCCCCATGTCTGAATGTGTGTGTAGCATCTGTGTCAATGTTCGAGTGTGTATGTAGCGTCTGTTTTCATGTTTTCGTGTATGTTTGCGTGTATGGTTGTGTATGTGACCGTTCCTTTGCCTTTGGCTGCAGCTGTGCTGAATAGTTTAGTGCGTGTGCATTGTTGTACGTATTGGAGAGTATTTCGTTTGCGTTATCCGTGTTATTCTCATCACGTGCACACGACATGGGTGTAGCAAATGGATATATTTCTCGACCACGTCAGCTGATGTGTATAAATAACACAACATACCATGTGTATCTAGTAACATAACATTTGTACCGAACAGGTGTTGTAAATATATAGCATCTAGTGCACATAGCCGAAGTATGTTTTATTTACTGTGGCCGTACTATCTCTGAACTCAAACAAACACACCCACTTGCTCTCTCTGCAGCTACACAAACAACTAACCTCACGGACCAATGAGATGGCCGCAATAGAAAGTATCGTCCAATCAGCTGTCAGTTTGCAGAGGCGCTTTGAATGGCGGCACGAAACGGTTATTGCATACCACTGCATTCACACACAGATCAACACTCAGGCAGATATACATCCAGACCCCCAGTGGATATTACCAAGGTACTTTACAGCAGTGTGGGAGTCAGTTTGTGACATAAGCGTCGGGTGAGCTATACACACGCGTGAGTATGTATTCATTGTTTACCATTCATTGTTTGTCATTCATTGTTTGTCATTCATTGTTTATATTCATTGTTTGTCATTCATTGTTTATCATTCATTGTTTATCATGCATTGTTTATCATTCATTGTTTATCATTCATTGTTTATTATACATTTGTTTATCATTCATTGTTTATCATTCATTGTTTGTCATTCATTGTTTATCATTCATTGTTTATCATTCATTGTTATTATTGATTGTTGTGTTGTATAGCCTTACCGCCCACCTGACCTCAGCACCCGCCCCACCCCCACAGACGCAGTGACGTAGTGCACACACTGCAGACCTGTGCCAAGACACTCACCTCAGCCAGCGACACTCGGCGCATAGCGGAGGAGGCTCTGTTACGCATAGAGAAAGATATCAAAGGTATGCTCGCCAGAAGTAGCAGTACACGCAGAGGTACGTCTAATAACACTCCAGCGAAGACACGCGGGAACGGAAGTGCTCAGAGGAAAGGGCGTAAAGAGAAGGCAGACGCGAAGGACGCGACAGAGCGTGCGGGTGAGTGTGTGTGCGGACGGCCGTTGTGTGGGTGTGGCAGTGCGCCGGGCGAGTGTGTTTGTTTGTGTGTGGTCTGGTGAACGGTCCATGTCTCAGATATAAGTTGCGATAGTATGCTATTTGTAAACTATCTTGTGTGATGTCATAGTTGTAATGTTGGGTGGTTTATCATGTTGTTGTGAAATCCTGGTTGTGATGTGGTGTCATTTGTTATCTATGTTTTTATAATATTCAGCTGCATGTGCCTGTATTGTTTGTGGTCTTCGTATGCACACACACACAGACTTCTGCACACACCAAATACCCACATCCATTGACCCATACGTACGACAATGCACACCACACACAGGCAATACCGGCACCGCGCTACCCGCACCCACACCCACACCTATGTCGCTTCAGCAACAGTTCGGTACATGGATGCGTGCACGAGCGCATGCAGATGCGGCAGACGCAGACAAGTACAGTCTACTGGTGAAGACGAGAGGGGGGTCTGGCAGTGGGGTTTGTGCGGCCTTGATAAGGGTCTACGGCTCGGATGTGCTGCCGCCATCGGTGCTGGGGCAGATGGCTTCTCTCAAATCAACCAATCAGAGGTATGTTTTGTTTGAATAAATGAGGGTGAATGTGGCATGTGTGGAGATTGATGAGATGGTGCGTGCTTTGGATGTACGTGTGATGGGGTTGGCATTGCCGTGCGTCGTACAAGTAGGTAGTACGTTGGGTGTGGTGTGCTGTGGGTAGTCCATAGTACTTATTATTGTGTGTATGTGGGTGGTTCATAGTAGTTACTATTGTATGTATGTGGGTGGTACATAGTACTTATTATTGTGTGTATGTGGA
>NW_014040369.1:76071-82410 GCF_001186125.1 Sphaeroforma arctica JP610 | reverse complement strand
TGTGTGTGTGTATGTGTGTGTGTGTGTGTGTGTGTGTATGTATGTATGTATGTATGTATGGATGTCTGTATATATGTATATATATATATATATGATTTATGTGGAATTTCAGATACATGTAATATTTAAATTGTTGGGCACCGTACACGGACAGGAATCGTACATTGAATAAAATACTAAACATGCGTTATATGATATACTAGTAGCTACTTTTATGATGTGTATACATTCTGTGCCCTGTGGTCGCTGTCTATTTGACTGCACTCTCCGAAGAGCACACCCTTTCGAGTTGGAAGGAAACGTCCTATAAAAACATTTGTATCTCTGCTTTGTTTGAGACAACCTGACTTAAGGCTAGCACCAACAAGGGGTAGTGGGGACCCCATGTAAATCGTCAAAGCGCAGATTGGATAGCACGTGGGTACAATGGCCATGCGCCTGTCAGATTGTTTATTGATTAGACTCTTAGTTGTACCGTTGACATGATTGGATATTACTGGGTGGGTGGCTTGAAGTGTGGATACTGACAGGCCAGAAGAGAGTGAGTGAGCTGTGCAGTGGAGGAGCCCACCGTTTGTATGCGCTGATTGTGCCAAAAACTTCATACTTCTTTTACTTATTTCTCTCTCGCGGATGGGGAAATAGGCTGCAGTCGTACAGCTGCGACCAAAAGGCTTCGAGACATTGCTTTACCCACGTTGAAAACAATAAACTTCCACAGAAATAGGTCACATGGCTGACTGAGACAAGCTATACGACACTTGCATGGACCCGTCCATCTCCTTAAACAGCGCACAGTAGCTGTAGTACTTTACTTCGTCATTGTGATTGGTTGGCGCTCTTACGCACGTGGTATGTAGGTGTCCTTCTTCTCCACTAGACCCTTCTCAATCAAGCAGTGGATGGTCTCCACAATACTCTGATCCACACTCTTGAAGTCAATGCCGAGTATCTCTCGCGTATGTGTGTTGTCACACGGGTGTGGCACGCCCCACCCCTTATAGATCATGTCCATGTCCTTGCTCAGAAACGACATAGCATACGCCAGGAAATGCGGCATCTTGCGCTCAGCTACACTGTACCCCATTGCACCGAATTCCTTATTGATCACCGCAGCCATTTCTGTGAGCCATATATCATTGGCGTACAGCACAAACCGCTTGCCCGTCGCAAGGGGTCTGCGCATGGCCTCTATATGGGCCTGCGCCACATCGTGCACATCTACTGCCGGCATGTTGAAGTGGGGAAGCATGGGCATTTTGCCTTGCACCATATCCTTGACCAAATCCACACTGGTTCCAGTGGCTCCCAGCGTTTCCTATAGGATCGGTGAAAAGCGCATGTGATAGGTCAGGTGCTGCAGAATCCGTGCTTCATGCTATCGTGATGTGTATGTAGAGCTTTTTTTGGACGGTAAGCTAAATGTAGCGAACCCCTTGTGGAACACGCGTCAAGCGACAACTGAATACTTTAAGTATATGACATTCTAAAAGGTGAGCTGTGCGGAGGATGATGCATACAATATTAAGCTACGCCTGCGCATTAGGCAATACTAGTTCCTTTGCACAAGAACACATGTACGTAGGTTGATAAAGCTTATTCATTTAAGAACCGCATACATAACCGTAACCCGTGCGGGTGTTGGATACACACTTACCTAGTTTAATCACGTGCACCATGACTTGATAAAGGAAAGGAGAAGGTTGTTGGCACAATCGTGCGTTGTGCATTCCAGACATAACGATTTACATCTTAAATAGACAAACTGTAGTCACGATTTAAAAAAATACAAACCATTGAATAGTAGCTTGTGGGACGATAATTATAAGCCTAAAAGCTTAGCATACATATACAAAAGGCTGTACTAGACTGGATATCGTTCAAATACGCGAGCATTGTGATAGTTACGCATCGTTAGTATTGACTTTGAAAGCAAAACTCAGTTCAAGTAGTAGGATCATTCATCACAACACACTGTTTGCGCTCAGCTCTAAAGTGAATAAGCGTGTACGTTGTATTAATTTTCCTCTTCAAATCCCAAGAGGTACTAGTTGACAACGCACGAGCATATAGTAGCTGTAAATTTCAAAGGACCTCCGAACGAGACGCAACAAAGCACAAATACGATCGAGAAGCTGATAGACGCATGCACATACATATGCACAGCCACCAGTTCATTTGAAACTATGCACGCATAGGCATACATGTGATTTATCAGCAGTATGCAACACTACGCTACATGCCCGGACACAACCCCAGACACACACCACCAGAGGTCAAGCACACAACAGACTATTATGAATCTACAAAACATACCCCAAACACCATCCCTGGGTTTATAGTACAGAGCTCGAATCTGTGATCGCGATTGTTCTCTACGAAATCCCAAGCAGCCTTCTCCGCTCGTGTTTTACTCTCAGTGTAGGGATCGACTTTCGGTGAATCTGGATTTGTCCAGTCCCGTTCTGAGTACATGTAACCTTCCTCATGCTCAACCCCAAACGCCACTGCTGCTATACTGGATGTCAATACCACGCGCTTGACTTGAGACCCAGGCTTAGCACATTCGCGTAGTACTCTCAGGGTGCCCTCTACCGCTGGTTTGACGAGTTTCTCTCTACCTGCATCTCCATGTGCCAGGTAGAAAGGCGAAGCTGTGTGCAGCACGTAATCACACCCCTTCACAGCCTCAGCCCAGCCAGAATCGGACATAAGATCAGCCTCGACGAGCTCAACAGGATACTTGGCATTGTATACCAGTTCTTTGATAGGCCGTGTTTTCTTGTCGTTTGATGTTGATCGCACTGTGCCTCGTACTTGCACCTCGCCCTCTTCTAAGAGTTTTTTTAGGATGTGCAATGCGATAAACCCGCTGGTGCCAGTCAAGAGTACGGTTTGTACCATTATGTTATTATGATGTAGATTGTGTAGATTACTGTATCACCAAGTTTATTTATTATTGGTTTTGAAGCTTGGATGATATAATATTGGAATATATATACATACAATATATCTCTCGACTCTCGAGTCTCGCGTACGATATTTAGTACAGTGGATGGTGAGTGGCCTGTGGACTGTGGTCTGCGGACATGGAGTCATGGAGGCTGGAGCCTGGAGGACGGCGACTCGGAAGTCGGAGAGGAAAACGAAATGAGTTTATAGTTTTAATTTTTATAATTTTTACCATATTTGGTCACCGAAGAGTTAAACTCGTCAAATGATAGCCCCTCAACTCTAGTTTTTAATATTGCTATTTGCTTTTAAAAAGTAAAAAATATACATAGTGAATACTGTATACGTGTATTATAGACTTAAAAGTTATTACCTTTATGGTATTAAAAAAATGACTATAATGAGTAATGACAGCCATCAGCCCAGGGCCCATGCATGACTGATGATCCATCATCACTATCACCATCATGTGCCACGGCCCAACAGGCTGCTGGGTTATAAAAAAATTAAAAATCAAATTCTAGACGAGTCATAGCCTTCCAAATGAGTAATGACACATTCACTCTGTACTTCTGGATTCTGAAAGACCGAAGAGAGAATCAAAACTGAAAACTGAGAACAGTCACGCAGAACTCAGAACTGAGAACTCGAACTGACAAAGTCAGACAAACTCTAACTGAGAACTCAGAACTTGAGAACTGAGATTTCTGATTTGTACACAACAGTGTCTGCCTCTGAGACTCCGAGGAGTCTGAGCGTTTCGGGCAGTCGACACATGCCCAGTTGCCCACGGCCCACGCCCCAAGGCCACGGGTCGGTGAACTTCGAAGTCTCGAACCCTGATCTGGTAAACGACACGTGTCGCAATGAATGCGACGTGTCGTTTTAGAAAACGACACTGATGTTAATGCGACGTGTCGTTGTCGCATTGGTCGCATTGATCGCAATGGTCGTATTTGATCATTTCGACAGACCTTATTTCCGAGAAAAAAATGTGACCAATCATATGTTCCTAATCTTAACATTTAACTAAAGACAGCTAATCATATCACGTTTGCGTATTCGACCGCCTTTATTTGTTGGGCGGGCTAGTATGTCGAGTTTCAGTTGCTACTTGGCCTTGCTGACATCCGGAAAATAAACATTTAGAAACTAGTAACTACCAACTTAGTATTTTTAGTATATCAATAAACTGTATATGTGTGTAGCTATGCAGTGTGATTATTCTATAGTAATTAAGTGTATAGCACGGTCTATCATATAATCACTACGTCAGTGTTTCTTCAACTTTAACATCAGATACAATGACAAAACAGTCGTGTCCTTCTGCCAGTTACTTCAAGGACAAAAGTACCAAAATTGACATCTCTACTGTCTCCAAACACTCAAAGTACCAACCGTCACACCATAGCTGTCAACCGACGTGTTGCTTTCATCTGCGACACGTCGTTTATGAGTGCGACACATGTCGTTTATGTGCGACATGTCGTTTTGATAAACGACATCAATTCCATTGCGACGTGTCGTTGTCGCATACCAGATCAGCTCGAACCGGAACAGACCAGAAAGTGTATTTTTGAAAAGTACAATCACACAAAAACAGAAGAATTCGGGAACTATGTCTACTCTTTAGTGATAAAATTAAAATAGGGTTCATTTTAGTCCTCCTGGGCCAAACTTCTGAGGGGCCATTGGTCTCACCTCCAGGCGCCTGCGACTATCAGGTTACATCCATGCAATCTTTGCAATAATATCAGTAGCCGTTGGCAGGTCTACTTGTCGAAAGTTGAAACAACATGGACTGGATCCAACTGTGTATTAGCCTCTACTAACAGCCACACCAAGTAACCCTAGCGTCGGCAACTTTAGGTCCAGTTCAAAAAGAAGGTTTTGATACACCTAATGCGACACATGGAGTCAATCTTACGTCTGCAATCAAATGTTGATCACTAGACAAACCAAATTGACATTCAACAACACAGGCCATGTCAACGATAGACTATCTTAGTCCGATTTCTTGCCGCGAGCCTGGCTTAGTACGAGGTAGTCGATACCTATATTTCAGAACGTTATTTGTTGAATTTTATTGTTTTTGATTATTAACTATGAAAAAACGGGCATTAAATAGTATTCGAGAACTTACTGCAGTGACAATGCACTCACAATAGTCCACAGACCACAGCAGTGACATACTGGTAGCACTCGAAATTAGTAATATTTCATTATAGTTTTCTATTTTATATCTCACGCTAGTCTCTATCTCTCTCTCTATATATAGAATATCTCCCTCTAGAGGGGGGTATCTGTGACTTTTGAATGTTGTGTCAGACTGACATATGATGTGAGGGTCAGTCCTTCGGCCTAGTAGTAGTTCCTACTGAGTGTCTGCGATTCTTCTTGCTTCAAAAAAAATCATCGTGGTGGTTGGCCCTGAAATTCGAGGGGGGGAAAATAGGTTCGAAAAAAAATGAAAAATCACAAACTTGTACCAAATAATTTTTTTACTTAGCCGCTTGGCAAATCAGTTTTGAGTTTGCACTTGGCAACCATTCTCGGCATAGTAAATGTACTCCGACATTCATTATTTTTAACGCCATAATAGGCAGGATATATTGGTATCAGTAGTGTAATACGTTGGTAACTTGTTGGTATCAGGACATGTTGGTAAATATCTGAACCCGGAGTAAACAGAGATGACAGTCGTGAGGAGGCGCGTACCTTGACCACATGTCGGTGACATGTCACATGTGCAGTGTGCATGACTGCATGGTGTCAGACTGTCTACTCTTTATTATTTCAATTCTGGGCGAGAAGGTCAAAGAATAAAAACACTAATAAAAAAAACTCTGAACCAGACAATATCTATTATTTAAGACGGGCTTAACTGTTGTTGACTAGGACAATATGTTTAAAAATCCCAACTTGGCCCAGATCCAACTATCAATTTCCAAATAAGAGTATATAGTTGCTACTATGATTGATCTGAGTATAAATATACTGTATGGTCGATTATACGTACATACTATCCGTTTTATAAAAATACACTATGCACTGAAATACCTCTCTCCATATACAGATATCAAATTGAACCCGCTAAGCGAATCAGGTACATAAGCGATTGCTTTCAATCCATATCATAAATTAGTTAGAGATTTATATGTTTTTATATATTTATATATATATAGATGTATAGATGTCTACATACCTGCATATATATATACATATCATATATATATATATATATATATATATATATATATATATATATATATATATATATATATATATATATATATATATATATATATATATATATATATATATATATATATATATATATATATATATATATATATATATATATATATATATATATATATACTATAT
>NW_014040369.1:71685-74788 GCF_001186125.1 Sphaeroforma arctica JP610 | reverse complement strand
TGTGTGTGTGTGCGTGTGTGTGCGTGTGTTTGTATCTGTGGGTGTGTGTGCGTGTGTGTTTGTGGGTGTGGGTGTGGGTGAGTATCTGTGTCTGTATGTGTGTCTGTGATTGTATGCGTCTGTATCTATATATATATATATATATATATATGCGTGTGTTGTTTTTCTATATGCAGGTCTTTAATAATTGTGAACGGTCGTAGCGTGGATGAAGAAAGTTCATCTACAGCATAGCTATCTGGGTTTATTAAAATGGCCCTTCGCAAGTGCTTCTGTCTATCTGACACATTGACAGACGCTTCACATGTGGCGTCCAAGTTTATGTATGCATGCCATCAAATGCACTCGAAAGGTTAGGTCAATTATTTACATATATAAGCACTCCGAATGTTAGGTCAGTTGTTTATATATATGTTATGTTGTGTTACCATTTACGGCCTCTTAACTAAATGTCTTTTCTGGTCTCTTCGATCTCCTGCGTCTGGTCTAATCGCCCTTCCTGAAGGAGTTTGTAAAATGCCAGGACATTCGGACGCTTGTACAGAGATTTGGACACCAGCCGTCGCCTGTTAACGCACAAAGAGGACAAAATATAAACAAAGAGGTCAAAATATGAACAAAGAGGTCAAAAAAATGAACAAAGAGGTCAAAATATGAACAAAGAGGTCAAAATATGAACAAAGAGGTCAAAATATGAACAAAAAGGTCAAAAAAGGGATGAGTTGACCTTCATCATTTAATAAACCTCATGGTACAAGAGACAGGACGTTGTCGATTGCAACGTCAATCAGGGCCAGTACGCAATAGACGCGAACGCCTCACGTCTGACATACCATGTGTTGGAAGGAGTTGCTATACAAAGTCACTTGTGGGGCCCAAATGTCCTGTACCGTTCCAGACCCATTCCTATTTGCAAGACAATAACACTCTCGCATTCGTATTCTCAAACGCAAGCAATCAAGTCACGCAACGTACAACTACCCGTACGTTCACCCCACACACACTTACGAGTTGAAGTACTTCTGCGTCCCGATCAGGCCCAGCCCCTGCGTCTCCAGCAACCAGCAGAACACTATCGTCGCACTCCTGCCAACCCCCCCCTTACAGTGCACATACACACCCTTACAAGGCCTGTCATTGCTGATCACATTGCCCTGGCCATCCACCTTGGGCGGGTGTGGGCAGTAGTCCTTAAGGTAGTTGACGCCCTGTCTGATGTCGTTGAGCTCAGGCTCCATGTGGTCGGGGGTGGGTATGTGCAGCTGATGCATGTTTCGCTTCTCGTACTCGGTGGTGGGGCCGTCGAACTCAGCCATGACATTGATGACCCCCACCACTTCGAGTTCCTTCTCCAGTAGGTCCATGTGGCCCATAAAGGTCAGCGGCACCGCACCAATGTACACTTTACTGCGGAAGAAGAGAGGGTAATTTGGGGTTTTAGGGTTATAGGGTTTAGGTTGTATTCGTATGCTTGCGTGCATTTGCACGTGCAGTGAGGCGGGGCGAGTGGAGGTGTGTTAGGATGAGACGCGCAAGGGGGTTGGGACTGTATCGGTGGGGCTGCTTGTGTCGGATAGTGCGCTTACCAGTAATATATACACATACCTTCCATGCATACATGAGAGAGTATGTGAATTTGTACTGATGATGCTGTGGTGGCCTATGCTATAGAAGCTCAGCAACGGCAATAGGAGAACAAGGAACATGTCACCACCATAACTTCTGAATAGCATGTACGCTCCGTTGCTATGCGACGTGTATGCGATCGTTGCTATGCGACGTGTAGGCGATATTCTCTTGGGGTGCGATTAGCTTTGCCCTGCTATCGAACAAACGGCGTTCAGCACAATTTGCCAAATGCAGCCAACAACACGTGCACACACGAGCACTGCAAACGTACATTTCTGACACTAGTATGGACATATGATTTACACCTAAGTGTGCTGTGCATGTTCGTGCGACGTGGGTATGAATATCCGTATGCGGGTGTGTATATGTAATCATTGCTAACGTGTATATGCCTACACGTTTGAGTGCGCGTGTGTGATTGTGCGGTGCGCGTGGAAGACTGTTTTGCAGTTCGAAGTGTGCGTTATTGACCAAAACCTGAAGCTACGTAACCACCGCTAATCTGAGTTAACTGTATTCATATACACAAAGATAAGATATGGGAGACCATGGCATTGAAACACATACAAATTGAATAGAAAATACAATTTTTCAAAAGACAGTCGAGTACTATGAGAGGGAAGAAATGCTGCGGTATGATACAACACAGGTATTCCAGTCAGGAACAGATAAAAATCTCGAGATAATAAAAATAAAATTTGGGGCCGATATAAAATGCTGGGACTAGCGATGAAATTGTACTGCATATATATATATATATATATATGAAAGAAATATAACGGAGAAATCTATAACATCGCCATATATTTAAGAAGTAAAAAATAACATCACCATATATATATTTATATAAAGAAGAAATCTCATAGAAAGATAATGTTTCAATGGTTGCATACGCTTAAGCAGATTGAGAAGATGATCACAGTTAAAGGTGCATCATGTTGGTATGCACATGCGAATAACGGTTGCGGTGTATACACACGTGCATTTCTAAATGCCAAGGATGATCTCAATACCAACCGAGGCTATCTAAGGATAGGTCAGATATAGCGTACAGGTACACTGCACCTCGTTATAACAATACACACAACATCAGTACATATACGTAACACGCTGTGTACACACAACTAGAAAAACCCCTAAACTCTAAAAGTACACACCTTCCCGGGATGACCTCATTGTACCACGGCCGAATATAGTAACTGGCGAAGATTGTGATGGGCATCAAGGGCCAGTAAAGAGCCCTACCTACAAACAATCGCAAAAAAGAATAAATCACACGATTATCTGAGCAGTTTCATCACCATATGGCGATATTGAGACTTCCCCTTCAGTATGAACAATAATGAGCAATTGAAGTTGGTATATACGTATACTATACAACTTCTTATGCACAAGGTCTATGAAAACTGAATCACAAATGGTAGTGTCTTAGAATAATATCAATATTCATTCCTGCAGACATTGAATATATATA
>NW_014040369.1:50395-59690 GCF_001186125.1 Sphaeroforma arctica JP610 | reverse complement strand
ATACATTTTCGATATCAATATTTCGTCTGAAACCTTTCCACCTCTGTTCGCCTTCGGGAGAATATATTCGCTGCATGACCGGAGGCTGGATTCTCATAGCCCGTCTTGCAATGGATTCAATATGAGGTGCCCATCTCGTGGATTTCTCGTGGTCTTCCTCAACCCATCAAGCTTGGTCGCTACATTACATACGAGATATCAATTCGATAGTCACTCAGCTGGGTTCGATTGGTAACAGACAGCAAGATACACACGCAAAGTACCCAAAACAGAGGTATACGACCGGTTTCACACTTGAGAGACTACAGATCTGAGACCAGATTTTACAGTAAGAAAATCTTTTTGATTTATAGAAGTCATCAAAATTAGCTCACTCCCGTGAGCTAATGAAGTCGCTTAAATTACGTCAATTTAATAGATAACCGACTCCGGAGAGCAGATTAAGTTTCTCAACCGACTCCCGGGACTAAATTAGGTCTGCCAACTGCAATATTCTAGAAATAGCTGCTTTCCTATGCGAGTCACGACCTATGCGGAAAGACATATGTGATCAGCGTGAGATTTCGTTGTAGAGAACGAAATGAAATAGCATCGAAGTGCTAAAGTGTTCTGCAGAAGGTTTCTCATACCGACCATATGAGGTTTTACCCTCGCCAAACCAAGTGGCTGAACACTAGCACATATACCCTATCGAAAGTTCGCTCATGGTTTAGCGAATCAAGAACGCCGCGAGTCCTAACGCGCTGACGTACAATCCCGCGACGGGCGAAATTACGTAACCTCGGTGGCCAACCCGTTTGCCACCGAGGTTACGTTTTAGGATGGAGCGGCATTCGGTGAGAACACTGTCGTCCAGAAAATGTACGACGACTACGGGGCGGACGGATGCTGGTCCAGAGACTGTCGTTGATAAGCCCGAAACGCACTTTGGGTTTTTAGCCGAGGACGTACAAAAGGTGATGCCCGATCCGGTGTACGACGACATTGCGGGTAATGCGCTGGATATCAAGTGGAACAATATCACGGCGCTACTGGTGAGAGAGATTCAAATGATGCGCGTCGACAATGCCACTGCGCAGGTGGCAATCGACGCCGCGCAAGCAATAAGCGCCGATCTTTCTGCATGGGTCGAGATACTTGGATTGAGTCTCATCAGATTGAGTTAAAACCTAGTTTGTAACCAAATAAAACACAGAATGTCGTGTCAGCTTGTTTTAAACTATGCTATATAAACTATGACACAACTTAAGTCAGTTAGGATTTAGCAGTGGTAGCTTGTGTAAGAATGATCGGGACTGCCTCTTGGTAAGAGCCTTAATTTTTTCGATCACACAGGACGTACCTCTAGCTGTTCTTTATTGAATAATTTTCACTAGAAGTACAAAGTGTTCATGACCACATGTCGAATTTGTAGATAAACATAAGAACGTAAGTCAAATTAATACATTAGATAATATAAATAAAGATCCATCTGAAGAAAAGTTAAAAAAAGAAAAAGACTTATTGGATTTTGGTGATTGGCGGGAAGACCAAAACCTGTAAGTAGTAGTTCAGATATTATAATATTTAGTTTATAATATCCTACATCTACTATCGTCACAAATAGGTCCCCATCAAAGTGAATTTAGAACACTTTGGAAATATTGGAAAAAGAACTTGTATTAATTTATTTTAAGTACAAATAAAAACCAATGTGATATCTCATTTGATCTTGATATTGTAGACTGACCAGAGGCCGTATTTCTACATAGTCCCCAGTAGCTTTTAGAGCTACGGACGTGCGTGAAGGTACGATCTAGTTCGTAAAGCGAAAACCAAAGTAAAACGGTTTCGGTCATGGCTTATCGAGCAAGTATATGCCTATATGTACGAGTTCAAGACTCATGTTGTACTTTATGTCGTATAGTATTTGGTCCAGTAACCATTTCCGATGTAGGCGCATTACGTTTATTACTTGGTAAGGTAATAGCCAAAGGTTGTTCTTCATTAGTAAGTAAGTTCGAAGAATTTTTTGCTCTGATGGTAAGCAGTTCAGAAAATTTAGTCACATAGAAAGTAAGTGGCAAATAGGGAATTTCAGATCCATCCGGGTTTGTAGTCGCCTGAGGGAACCTTTTCCGTTTAACTTGTGTGTTCTTATGTAAACGCCTATTCCATTTCTTATTTAAAATACGAAGGAAGTCGCGAGATTCACGAAACGCATCGGAGATTAGTTAAGCTACTGTCCCATCCATAAAACGGGTCTTGTAGTAAGTGCAACTGTCTTCGGATGTTTTGTCAATCATATCTTTGACTTGTGACTCCATAACTGGGACATCAGAATCAAATGAGCGAGCGAATAAGAGTTCGGAGGTAGGGATATGGTGAGTGCCTAGATTAGTTACGCTAGTACCATCTATGTTATTTACTTCGTAAGTATCACTCTTCTCATCATGGTAGGAAATAACAACGGTCCAATTGTCTTAGAAGAGAGTTTGGTAACGTTTTTAGGTTTTAAAAACATAATCGCCAACTTTGAACTGAACAATGTTCTTAGTGAAATTCCATCGGTCATACGCTTTAAGTAGGATACGATTTTTGTGCTCGAGTAAACATGGGTAAACAACGTTCGGCATACGCTCGATCTTTTGTAGCCACGGAGTGACGTGTTTCTCGGGCGCAATTTTGTCAAACGTTGCTTGTAATTCACTATAGCGGCCAGAGAAATAGTAAAGCGGGAGTGTTCCAGTTTGAGGATTCTTGCAGTTATTCATTCGAGTCCACACATCCTCAACGTCATCTAGTGCGGTACGCAATAGCTTCTTTAGTTCTCTATGACGTGTCTCATTTGCACCCTGCGTTTGAGGTTTATAAGGAACACCACGCCTATGGGTCATGCCTGATACGAGTATAAGTGCATCCATTACGTCGGTACAAAACTCACTACCGTTATCAGAACATAGTACTCGGGGGAAACCGAAGTCGTTAAAGACGTGATAGCATAACTCTGCCACTGTTTTCGGGCGTTTGGTCGGTATTGCATAAAGCAAGTTATAGCCCGAAGCCACACATAAGAAATGTCAGTTATATACATCGCCAGTATGCTTGAATCGCGGGAGTTTAACCAAATCGACTATGACTCGGCGCATCGGTTGGTCTTCACACACTTTCTAGGGGTGCCGAACCGTAGCGCTTGATCTGGTTCTTTTCACAATCAGTACAGCGTTGGTATACTTCACGTATGGTTTCTTTCAGCGCCGGGTGATCAAGCCCTGGACAAATAGCCATCTTATAAGTATGCTCATATGCTCGATGAGTTAAATTATGTATTATTTTAACTCTACTCTCGAGCTCTTCTATTTCAGTCAGATCCTATGTAACGCTGGCTGGATGAACCATAGTCCCGTTAGATAGGGCAACTACAGTATCAGGAGGGGTAGACTTCTGAGATAGGATTAAATTGTTGATGTATCCTCTTCAGTTGTTTCGCAACTCCTGATTGTTCTTTAAGCAGCGCTTTAAGTAGTTGAGTGCGAGCTTCAGGTTCTCTTAGAACTTTGAGTCTTTGATCCATGGCCTTAGCTAGTTCCATGTTTCTACGATCTAATGCCATCTCAATCGGCATTACCTCGACTGCATTCTTGTTGGGTGCATGTGTCGTACGAGTCTTGAGCTTTTGTTCAAACTTCTTAGACTCCTCTAGTTTAGCTAAGACCTCGGTTGAGGGTTTCCAGTTAGTGGTACCTGCAGGACCGATGCGACAAACGATGGCGTGTTTCCAAGGTGTCTTCTTAATAGAATAGGATCCCTGATACAAGAACGTGTCAGTTGCACGGTTGACATAGGTAGGCTCGTCTTGTATCATATTAATTAAATTATGAATCCATGGGTCGGAGCTACGTAAGGGACAACACAACGTAATGGTAGATTTAGTAATATTAACATAATTTAACAACTGTGCGATAACTTGCCAAGGTGGGTTAGCCCACGCATTATGCTTTGATAAGTCTAGTTAAAAGGCATCACCTTTAGGATGAGTCAACGACCAATAATCAGAACCCTGTTTGTTATGTTCTGCGGCGAACATATCAATAGTAAATGGACCCCATCTTGATTGAGCGAGGTTAAACCATTTCTTATTAAGCATCCAATCGGTTGCTAATAACTCTTTAATTGTTTTCTGGTAGTCAGGTACAAGTCGAGAGAGCATGTCAGGAAGATATTTATGTATTCCTGGTATGTGTGTAATGTTAAAAGCGAACTTAGCAATAATGTCATGCCAGCGGCTCACCAACTGTGAATCAGGGTTCATGTCCTTTAAATATGTTAAAGACTTTTGATCACAGGCGATAGTGAAGTAACTTCCAAAAAGGTAGTATTTAAGCTGTCTCAGCGCATTAACTATATTCCGTTGACTCTTATTATAACTCTTGCTAAAGAATTGTATGTAGCGCGGTTTACCATTTATCGTTTGGTAAAGCACTCCACCTACCGCTCGATCTGAAGCATCGGTCGCTACTTGTAATGGGACGCCATCCACAGGATATTGCAATAATGGGTGCGTCCATTACTTTACTTTTGACTAGCTTAAACGCATCATCACAATGCTTAGTCCAAAGCTTTCCCAAAGGTCCTTTGTGCAGCCGTAGGTGACTGAAAGGCTTTAATTAATGAGAAAGATGAGGTACCGAATCCGAGAAGAAGTTAACAAACCCACACACAGAGTCCACATCTCTTCCAGTTGCCAGGATCAATTTCTACCCCTGCTGCAGATACCTTTTAACCAAGTAAGTGTGTAGTATCTTTAGCAAAAGAACACTTGTCCTCGTTAATCTTAAGTTTGGCATGGTTTAGTCGCTTTAATACTTCGAGTTTAGCATGTTCATGTGCTATCTTTGTAAAGAAAGCTATATCATCTAAATATACGGATAAGTTATGCGACAGGTCCGCGAATAGTTCCATCATAACTTGTTGAAAGAAAGAAGGTAACATGTGTAAGCCTTCAGGTGCACCTTTAAACTGGTACTTCTTACCTTGCCAAGTAAAGGAAAAGTATTTCCTATGCGGCTCATATATTTGTAATTGATGAAATGCAGCTTTTAAGTCTACCTTGGAAAGGATAGTCGCACCTACCAATTTGCTTAGTATCTCGCTTATCTTGGTAAGGGAAAACTATGTTGCGGAATTAGTTTGTTGATTGGCGACAGGTCTAGTACTACTATTGTTTTACTAAACGTTCCATCAGATTTACTTGATCGACCGCTAAGAGAGCTAAGTTAACTGGGGTTGCATCATAATTGATTTCAATTAGACCCTGTTTTAACCAATCTTCAATTTGGGGGTTGACAACGTCTTTGTGTCTCCAACCACGTAGTTATGTGAAGGACACTTTAACTTAAGGAAGTCGACGTTTTTGTTCTTAACGTACCCGTTAGAGTACATACACCAGTCGATTATTGCAATCTTTCTGTTTTGTATAATTAAGTCCATAATTATATTGGTAAAGTGCGGAATCATATCCTTTGCTTCACCTTCCGGAGGTTTAGGTATCTTTAACATATTATCATCTGACTGATCTTTATTTGGGTCTAGCCCAATAGGCAGACCAGTGAGAATTATACCTAAACTGAGAAGATCAGTCATACCTAAAATTAAATCGTATTTCTGAGACATGGCAGTAACGATTAGGTGGGTCTTTACTTCGCTTCTATCTGACAACATTATGTGTGCATAGTCAATGGCTACTTTGCAATTAGTAACTTTGCCATTTCCCAAGATTAAATTAGTTGTTTCGTTATGGATAGCCATATCTGTAGCGTAGGCTACTCGGCGTGAGATAGCAGAGACTTCAGCCCCTGGATCAAATAGTGCCATAACTTTTTATCCATTTACATAAACGGTTTGAAATATACGTTCATCTCCTTTGGTATAGATTTTATTGAACTTTTTCTCACAATCTTGCTCCAGTGCACACATATGGAACTGTCGGTGCTTAACTTGGACGTCCGGTATGTCCTTGCAATCATCTTTGTGCCAACCGTTCGTACCCTTGCAAGTAGTACACTCTTTCATATAGTGTCCAAAGTTTGGCTTGCCTGGTGCACACTTCAAAGAGTCGTGTTTACCATTCCACTTGCCATCACGTTTTACGACCTACCATCCGAGTGTTCATGTGTCATATGAGCTAGAGCACCTCGAATAGTAGTATCGTTCGCAAAGGACTTGCGAGACTCTAGAAGTTCACGGTCACGTGCATCTTCAAAGAAGGCGTTAAGTATATTCTCACGCAACTGGCGCCAGGGTAGGGCTTTCCAGTTGGGCTCATGTGTAATATTCGGTCTTTCAAGGCGATATCAACGCCTTAGAGTAATTAAACGCTTAGGTTAAGTCTAAGTATAATTAAATTCGAAGTAAATAAACGAAATGGGTCTTTTAGTAAAGTTAGGTATGCCTCGTGAAAACAGCAATACTCTGAGGGATTGTGAGGCTCAGACATTGCCTATATAATCCTCTCAGTACTGTTTTCGCCGAAGGGATTTTATTGAGTGTTCTGTTGTTGTCGCTCTAATAGAAACTATGGTATGTTTCGTTGGGGCAAATCCAAAAGACTCATAAAATCCTATCTTTAGAAAAAAAAGAATAGAAAAAAAAGAAAAAACTCTTGATGTCCATAGTTATTGCCTTAACCAATAACTTGCCATTTATCAAGAATTACCGACTTAGCCTTCATCAGACTGGCACATCTGGTTGGCGGAGCGGGGGATAAACTAAGCAACGCTAATAGTCCTTAGAAACCTATGTTCGGTTGAGCCATCTCGCTACCGAAGTATTCGGATATAAATAGATTTGGAAGTTTAATATAGTTCTACTAATAGAACTAGACCAAATCTTATATTTAGTATTTCACTGGGGCCTTTTAATGGCCTTGTCCAAATATCTGATATATAAAATGGAAAAGGTATTAAATTAATAAAAACTGTTAAAACCCATTCAAGAGTTTACGTACTTTTAAGAGTACGTTTTACGTACTATTAAGAGTACGTTTATATTACAAGATTCTAATGTGGAGGCCCGGCTTTTACACATGGGCCTTCAAGATAGTTTTCCATCCCTCTGACTCACAGAAATGAAGAAAGGTATTTATCATCTGCTTATCCTTAAGGCAGGCAGACCCCTTAAGTTGGTCAAAGGCCTTCAGTGTCTCCACTGTACTCTCATTGGTAGAGAAATCGACCTCAGCCTTCGTGTTACCTAGCTGCTTTATAAAGCTTGGTTCGAAGCGTTCACGAGGCTCACGCTCAGTGCTACGGGCTGCTAGTGCCAAGATGGAGTCTATCTCCTTTCTCATGTTATCGATTAGATAGCGAATGTTATCCGCTTTCTTATCGTCAAGGTCAAAGTAATTCAGTAGACGGTCCTCAAGGACTTGCATATCAGAACGTAATAGCCTGAGACGATGTTGTCTGGTTCCCACTTCCTTGTCTTCAGAGCTAGAGTGGGTACTCTCTAGTGAGGTACTGGTATAACGATTACCAAAGTCGTGATTACCAGGGTTAGGTGGTAATCTCATTGATTTCCATACGATCATAGCCTCTGACTGGGCTATGTCGAGAGGATGGTCGATTGTAGTTTCCGAGCTATAAAGATTAAATGTTGAAGTTTTACACGTTTTGCCAGCGGTAACTGGCTCAGCGGTAACCCTGTTGGCTGGTAAACCAGTGGGTCCCAGGTTTGAAACCCGGCTCGGAATATTTTTTCTTCGGTCTGAAGAATATCGGCCACGTGGGATATGATCGAAGGGTCAGAAGCTGCGGCAGCGGCTAGCTCCTTTATAACCTCATCTTTTCGGATCTAATGGCGTCGAGATTGAGAAGATCCAAACACTCGTTGTCGAGTTATGACGTCCCCAACATTTGCGTCATCCACCCCATCATTCAGTGGCGAGGCATTCAGTGGCGAGGCATATAATGAAATTTCACGAAATGAAACGCCACTATCTTTGTTAATAGGTGGATTGGGCTGACTTTTAGTAGTAATAAACCGTCGATCTCGAGACGATTCTTCCACTTGTTCAGGAGATATAGCCTTTCCAATATCCGACTTTTCGCGGTCAGATGGCGAGCTGAGGCCCTGGGCTGCACTACTAAGAGACACACGGACGCTGGCGAGCCATTCCGCGGCAGTTGAGACCTCCACTTCCAAGGCTTTAGGGTCCGACGAGGCATCCTCAGAGTTTTCCTCAGAACCAAGCTCAGAAACGGTTTCCTCTACAGCTTCAACGGCAGGCTCAGTACCAGACGGACCAGTGTCCCCAGTAACCCCAGGAACCTCAACAGGCTTAGCAGGCTTAGAGCTGGCGGCTCCCTTGCCTTTAGAATTTCCTTTAGCCATAGTAAAAACACAAGAATACGAAAATTAATAAAGTCTAGGTATAGTAACTAGCGTGTAGCTAACTTTAGGGTAGTATTAGCCACAATGAGGTAATATAAAATACTTACAGTCCTGTCGCTGGATAGTAAGCATGAGAGACTACAGTAGAAGAAGAATTTCTATATTCGTTAATAACGTTTTACGTCGTCAGCCCGAGAGTAATTTGGGACTTGTTCTCAAATTAATTTTAAGTATAGGTGGGTCAGCCCGAGAAGACGTAAGAGTAATTTGAGACTCCTTCTCAGATTATTCTATTTATAGAATACGGGCCACCTGTTAGCCGAGAGCCGAGGTCCGAGACTGATGTAGTAACAGAGTATATGATATATTTATTTCTGGAAAATATATCCGAGTGCTAATGTAAAAGTCGGTCTCCTCTAGGCTGACTATACGACACCAATACGTTTACGTTAAAAGACAATACGATAAAACGTTAAAACGCAAAATGTTAAATAAGTTTAGCTTCAGCCCTTGGTAATGAGCAAAAGACTAGGGGATTTTAGACTGAGACTATTGTTTATATGCTCCGCTCTAATCACTCACTACTTCGGTCTAGATTTGTTTATGTTTTAGTTACTAAGACTAGGTATCATTTCATTGGATCCATAGTTTACATTTCACGTCTCGAAACAATCACCTAATCAAACTAACCAATAAAGTACCTCTAAGTCCAACATAAGAAAAAAAAATATAAAATCAAAACACCAAGTCGGTGCAGTATATATCTGCACCTAAGCCCCACCACTTGGTACCTAGCTCCCCATCCCATTTAAGGCATAGACGGGCACATCTAGTTGGCTGGCTAGGAGGAATCAAAACCATGTTGTCCTAAGTTCTAATGACTCTGATCCTGTCCTTTTTCTCGGTGGATTATCCTTGCTCTGAG
>NW_014040369.1:45451-46565 GCF_001186125.1 Sphaeroforma arctica JP610 | reverse complement strand
CGTACGAACCAATGAGAGATGGTCTGATATCTCTGTCGGGAGGAGCCTTTCTGGACAATGATGCGTACTGTTGGAACACTGATTTCAAAAAAAAAAAGATCAGAAAACCCCATAGTAGACTTCCCTGCCATATTTAGGATCAGCAGGAGGAATGCCAGCAGGTGCAGCTCCACTATTGTCCCCACGGCCTTGTCCTGCCCTTGTTGGCTGCTTTGATAGCCACAGGTCGTGGTTTTATCATATTGTCTTTGTCGATATTGTGCTCAAAATACTTCTTTTCAGGTCTACAATTAAAAGTGCCCGGATCTCATAAATAGACCGTAGTTTAGGGTATCGTACAGTGATATTTTCAGTTACACAAAAAATGTATCAATTGCGTATGGGACCGCATCTTAAATGTCAAAACTCAAAGGCGCTCAAGGAACATCGGAGTCTTCGATTCCCAAACGTTTTGTATAACCAATAAAATCTGAAGAGAAATCGTAAGAATGGGCCAAAATCCTACGCTAAGTCGTGAACGCAAGTGGTCTCTATCAAATGCACATGATGCAAGCGGCTGCGGATATGCAGTGCGATATGCTGATGTGTGTCCCACCCCAGAGCAGCTGACCTCTATTCTCATCAGTATACGGTCGTGTACGTCACGCAGGTGGCAAAAAAGATACCTGAGCTTGGATAATTCTTAGTATTTGGTCAACTCATACGTACGAGAATTTGACATTGGAAAATCCAATAAATCCTCCGTTTTCGCACACCGATAAGACTGATGGCAAACGGCTGCACACAGACTTCGTACGATGGATGATATGGTGTAGCTGGGATCGCAATAGCCATTTGTGCTTATTTACATATTTCTATTTAGTTAAAACACTCAAACCCTAAACCATAAAACCGTCGCTACAACTGATAATCTCGGCGAGCTTCAGTGGAGAATCAACTAGGACGACTGACCACAGTGCGAGCACTGGGAGAATCTGCCAGCAATGACAGGGAACACCTAGGATGCTATCAGTAACACCGATTTCCATAACATCAACCTGTACGATATTTCCCCACCGCGCACCTATAAGCAAACGTCTCGTGTAATATGAAGGAGGCTTTAAACGTCTCGTGT
>NW_014040369.1:42498-44082 GCF_001186125.1 Sphaeroforma arctica JP610 | reverse complement strand
GATATGAAGGAGGCTTTAAACGTCTCGTGCGATATGAAGGAGGCTTTCAACGTCTCGTGTGATATGAAGGAGGCTTCAAACGTCTCGTGTGATATGAAGAAGGCTTTATTTCTGTTCTCGGCAACAGTTGCCCCGCATTCACGGCATGAAGTCATGCGCTAGTTCGATGAGGAACTTCTTCTGTCGGTCTAAGGCCCAGGCCTTCTGCACTTCCGCCACATTGCACCAGTTGGCCCCCCTGTCGCTGTACAGCTGCGCCTGTATTGCCATAGCAACAAAGTGAATGTGATGGTAGACTGCTCGTGAATATTGGTGTTATGTACACTGACATATGTATTTGTAGTCTTTGATCAGTGGTGCCAGGCATTCTAGTTGTCTTGAGAATGCATCTATACATAATTAACCAGCCACAGGTGCAGGCGAACACAACTCTGAAGTCTCCGATAGCACAGCACATACAAACCACAGCATATACATAACACAATGGTATACTGGTGAATTGGAATCGGCACATTCAAACTTCAGCATATACATAACACAAAGGTACACTGGTGAATTGCAAAAGGAAAGTTGACATACCGCCAGGCGCTGGTGATCCGGGACATTCCTCTCCGCACACATGCTCAGCAGTATCTCCACAGTGGTCTGATCCCAGAAGTAGTGGAAGTACCTGTTGTTGACTATGGGGACCACTGGCACACCCATAGCATAGCCCTCCGTAGACACAGTGCTTCTCTGTGTGTGGGTGTCTATGTCTGTGTAGGGTGTGGGTGTGCTTGCGGGGGGGTTGTATGCCATGCGGAGAATGGCCTGTCGCGTGACGTTGCCCTTCTCGCTGATGAGCTGCGCCAAGACAGACGCCTCGACGAAGGCTCTCATGTGGACAAGGGAGTGTACCTGTGTGAGACGTGGGTGTGCGTATATGTATGTATGTATGTTAGTATGTAAATATATATGTCTGTATGTATGTAGGTATGTTTGTATGTATGTATGTATGTACGTATGTATGTATGTATGCAAGTATGTTCGTGTGTGTGTGTGTCTCCGCGGCGACTTTCTTGAAATGAAGTGTTTGAATGCTGTTGAGTAGGGGACTGTAATACTGTGACTATGTGGTAGTGCGTATCCTTATCGCGGTGTTTGAGTTGTTAGCGTCCTCTGAATCAACATGCATGCCTATAGTCTCTTACCACCTCCGTGGGCAAGAGACATAATTGCTCAGGTGGGTCCGACTTCATACTCATTCCCTCATATTGTATTCCGTCATACGAGGCAACCGAAATAACAGCAAGTTGTGCACAGCACTATACAGATTTATCGACATATTGATAGACAAGTATTTCATACACGTGGCAAGGCGCTTGTATAGGTACGTATATATATATATATATATATACGTGGAAATGTTGCATAAATTTATAAGTAGAAATGATTCGTATATATTTACATAGAAATTATACGTACATATATACGTGGAGATATGTTTGCACAGTCAAATGCATATACACATAAGAAGTCATGCACATTACACCCCACATCATAAACCCAATACATCGGCTATGTGAGCGCAACTCGTATTATTCA